>NW_009916064.1:194490-201751 GCF_000696875.1 Nestor notabilis
AAACTATATATATATAAAAAAAAATCTGGAAGTCCAGTACCTCAGAGACCCAGGATAGGTAGGACAACAGAGGTGTTTAATTTTTGAGGCAATCTTTTCCAGTTTCAACTCATAAGCCCCTTCCCCTACCTTACACCACAGTATGTCAAACTGGATCAGAGAAATCTAAAGCAGGAGGAAGAAAAGAAGAAGTATCAAAGGCCAATTCTTGTAAGAGAAATGGCACTTGCGAGCTGGTCAGGATGAGTCTGCTGAGATGATGTATGGGGAGCTACGTGGGGAGGGTATATGTGCACACACATGCACGCAGACGTCAGACCCTTCCTTGGAAGTGGATTAGGTGGCAGATGGTGGCAGAACCTGAGCTGCTGTCAAGAGCAGAGTTCACACTGTCCTGCTCCTCTGTGCTTAGAGAGGAAAGCAGCAAAGACAAGCCAGCCAAAAAAAAAAAAAAAAACCCCCACAAAACCCAACCAACAAAAAAGCCAAAAATAAAAGGCTGATCAATAGCTGACAATCAGTTTTGACATTGACAATGGGTGGAATGATGACCCTTTGTTTGCTCCTTTCTCCTTACAGAGCCAAAATCTTTACAGGCAAAATCCTCTCTGAAATGGAGGCAAAAGAGGAAACAGACTCTCCAAGTGAGAGAAATACCAGAGGCTCAGTTTTTCCACAGGAAAACTAGAACCTGCGATTACCAACCCAAATATCAGAACCCAGGACAGAGAGCGGGAAGGAGAACAGCCAGCTTAAGGTCTATTAAAAGCAAAGGAGGAGGAAAGAGTAAAATAAATAAAGAAAAGAAAGCCCACTGCTTTTGATTGCCAACACAATGAAAATAAAAGAGGCAAATAACATTTGGGAGGGACATACCAGCTGAAAGCAGGTACAATGACTTTGTGCAGGCCTCTTTGTTATTAATAATTATTACAGATAATGAGTTTTCAGGCTGAGCAAAAGGATCTTTTTCAGTTCCTAAAACCTCATCTCTCTCTGTCCTATCACTTACCTCCCCTTTTTCTCTCTCCTGTGAGCACCTGCTTTGCATAGCTTTCCTTGTATTATCATTAGCTTCATGGATAATTGATAGCTGAGCTAGTCCAGCTGATGCTAAGAAAAGAACGACAAGGTGGTTAAACACACACCTGCTATAAATAGACACACAACATGGCCAGCGTTTGCCAACATCTGATGATACTTTCCCTCCTGGGTCCTAAAGTTAGCTAGTTTCTGAAAGTCAGGGAAACAAAGGAGAGCAAGGTAAAATGCTTTCAATTAATTTTGCAGAGATTGAAGGGATAAAAATAAGAGTGGGGCTTTATATTTTTATGACACACTAAAAATACCCACTTTACGAAACCTTTGGCGTAGTTTGCAAAGCACAGTTTAAAAGCCTTACTTTTTCCTTTTTTTTTAGTAGCAACTGTGAGGCTCAAAATATTTACCTGGTGCTGGGGTCTTTGCCAGCGGGGCTGAAAAGGGTTACAAGAAGATCTCTTTGCTGAGCACAGCGTGTGGGAGCTAGGCAGAGAATAAAGCAAAATTCAATTGCTCTAAGCCCCAAGGTATCTCTGCAAAGCACTAAGTGCTCATGCTCAGGAGCTCGGAGGGCAAAGGCTGTCAGTCGGCAAGTGCAGGGGAATCACAGCTGCTTCTGCACGGCTGACAGGAGGCACAGGCTGCCTCGGGCACTGAGTCAGCAGCAAAACCTCCAGCCTCATCACTGGCTGGTTCTGGACACTTCTGGGGCAACCTCCTGACGTGCCCTTGATCCCATACGCCAGAGGTAGGCTTCCACCTGGAAAATCATTTGTCTTGCTTGGCCCATCACCGAAGGCTGGAGGAGATATGCTACTCCATCATGCAGTTGCCTTCTGCCTACACCTTCTTGCTGGTGACCCTCCCCACTGCCCCGTTCGGTCCTGCAGTACAGAGATAACCTTTGCATGATTCACCCAGCAGGCTCACCCCACTGCACAGCTCACCTCCCATCCCCTCCACATTCAGTCTGCAGAGCATATAAAGAACAACCTGCCTGTCAGAGCAACCTGTCTCTCAGGAACCAGGTGGTATTTGCTGCCTTTAATCAGGGGAGAATTGCTGTTAGAAAGCTTCCTTGGAGCATTTCTACCTCTGTCTGTGGAAGTCGGGGACAAGCACATGCCACTCTCCACGCATTTTGTCTCTCTTTTACAAAAAGCTACCCTAACATGGTATAAACTCCAAAATTACTTGTTCTTGGATTAGGGCACATGTTTTTCTATTTTTGTCTTAGTCATTCTGTCCAGTTGTATTTTGCAGATAGACTTTTTTTTCCCCCTAATGTAAAATGCTTATTTCTGGAAATCCTTAGTGCCTTCCCACTACGAACACTAATACAGGCTGTTTCTATTTGCCAGGTCTCACTCACCAACAGCCAACTAAGCTTCATCAGTACAAATAAGGCAAGCAGCAGTTTAAAATTCCTCCTGCCTAAGGAAAGCAGCTGCAGCTAAGCCTTTGCCCCAGCACGTGCTGAGGATAAGAGCTGGCTTTGTCCTCACAGTAGCTACCTCCCGTTTCAGAGGTGATGAGCTCACACGTGTGCTCAGGTCTTTCTCATTTTCTTTCTTGGTGGTAATCTCAGTCCAAAAGCCATTTTGGACTGCAGCAGTACAGCTATGTGAAAAGAAAACAATTATTTGTCCTGGTTCTCAATCAAATATTAAGACAGAGAAAATCAGGCACTTCCACTGGAGAAACCTTGTGTCTCTCACAGTTTACCATGGCAGATCTGTCATCACACACAGACAGTCCCCAGTCACGACACAAAAGTAGCCTCTTAGACCATACGGAAGGGGTAAACAAAGAGAATCTAAGCCATGCCTCCATGCAGCTCTGTGACAAGCCCTAGGCACACAGCGAGAACAGTGGTACAAAGCCACACGAGCCTGAGGAGTGGGAGGAGGAGTTTTTCTTTAAAAAGCTCCAGAGATCTGCATAAGGTGGAGGTTTCATGTTGAGAAACTTGTAGCTTGAAGCTACAAAGAAAAGCTGCATCAGGAGCCAAAGCAAAAAACTCGCTTTTGTAAAACTGCTTACCTAGCCGGTGCTGGAGGGCAAGCACACTACTGAGGACACACAAGAAAAACATTCAGTTTTTCCTCTCCAGCCAAAAAATACACACCAAAATGGAAGCTTTAAATATTTAATGTCCAAAACAAACGAGAATTTCCCAAAACAAGAGTGCTGGTTCAACACAAACCAGCAGCACTCACAAGTAAGACGCTAGAGGTTTTGCACACAGCTGCACCAATACCAGCTGGGGACAGGTAAAACCCATTTAGAGAAGAAAGGATGTTCACTTTACAGTAGCAGAGAGCCAGGGATCAGGCAGAGAACAAGTAACCTTCCCAGTCTTTGTTACACTTGCACAAAGTGGTTAACACCACCAAAAAAGTGGGAGGCAGTTTAGCAGGGATCAGTGCTAGGAGTCTCGATAGATTATGCTATTATTCTGAGATTCTGTAAGAGAACAAACTAACCTCCTTTATAACTCTTGGCTTACTTTAATAGATTTAATGGATGTCATAGTCTAGAAATATCGTCTTATATTCCTTTAATTTCTGTACCAATTGTCCTCCTTACAATGAAAATCCACTATTTGAGATGTTGGGGGGAGAGTGCTGGTGCTGTTAACCACACAGTCAAACCCTCAGCTTCCTGACTAGTGTCTTGCTCATACACACATGACTGAAGTAATTATGAGCCCAAGATCAGGAATGGCTTTCCCACAAGCTCAGACCAGCAGAAGCCGTTAGGATTTTCCCACCTTTCTTTCTAACGGATGGTATTGTGCATCTCCCCAAGATCATCTGGGTATTTTCAGCCCCAGATTCCCACTCTTGCAGGGACCCAGAAAGCTGGCAATGTCTGACGTTGTGCTAAAGAGTTTAATCTTGCTACAGGGATGTAAGTGTTCCTTAATGGTTTGCAATACACCCAAATTTATTCTCCCTCCTCCCCAAAATCCAGATTGTGAAATCGTTATATGGTTACCTGTGACCACAGGGCAGGACCCAGAGGCCAGCACAGTCCCATCCAAGCCTTTACTCCCCACACTTTTTTCCTTTTTTTTTTAATCTCTATTGGTTTTTTCACCATCCTTTCAAAAAAATTTAAAAATAGAGTTTTTGACAGGCACACAAGCCTGCACGCCTCACACAAGCAGGCATTTTTTTCTAGATTAGGCAAAGGTGTGATTGATTTCCACTCATGTTCAGCCCACCACTGAAATTCTGCATTTCAGATGTAGTTCTAATATAACACTTAATTTAACTTCAAATAGGGCTGAACATCCAGAAGTTACTACCAACTAACGCAAAATCCCAGTTTCCTCTGTGTACTCTGCACTGGAATGGAATGTTTCCAGATGAAGGAAAAAAAGTAATTTCGCAAAGAAAAGGTTAGTAAAAGTTGGAGGAGTGATGCACTAAAACCTGCTCCTGACGGTGACAACTGTAGAAGGAAATCTTTTGACTGGAGGTCAGAAGGGGCAAGGTGAGACATCAGGTAGGCTGAAATTAAGGCTGGGAAACAGAAACCTTGCTTAGAAATATAGTCACACCAGTATTAAACTCCACAGAAACAACCCTGGCTGAAGATGCCCCAAGGCCTCACCCTGTCCACCACTTACTCTGTTGACTCAATCTTTGACGATAAAGGCTATAAATGGAAAATTTATAAAAGGTCTGGCAGGCAGAGGGGTTGAATGGCTGCAATCCCCTCTAGAAGAATTCCTTCTCAGTGCTTACAAATCAGAGCACGTATTTGGCACTTCCCTCTCTGACAGCTTAGCCACAAGTGAGTGCCTAGGGTGGGTATCACAGCTTTCCTTAATACAGTTTTTCAGGCAGACCAGAACAAGGGAGAAATAATACGTTGCAGGCTATACTCATGAATTCATTCAGAGCGCAAGATGCACTGAGGTCTGGCGTAAAGTGGTGGCATTTCTAGCACATCATTGTTGCTGCAAGAACAAATCTTACGGATTTACAGGAGAATCCCATACACCCTCCTGGTTTCTACTATTACTGGCTGGGCAGCTCCAGCTAACGGGCATTTCCCTATAGCTGTTTGCCACAGCTTGTCATGGCTGCCCCAGGGCAGCCAAGACAAGCAAAGCAAGAGAATGACAACAGGATCCCTCCCAAGATAGTTTGGATATTAGTCACAGGACAAGTTTTGAGCATTATAGGGTCATGAGCTGTATGGTTCAGTCTGTCAGCCACTCAAGATACACAGATCACATTTGCTTTTTGAGGACAGCATCAGCTCCTACCACTAAATTCAAGTCTTTAAAGTCAGGGCCTTGTACAAATTACTCAAAAACATGTATGCTACCCAGTTCTGCTACCCAGTTCTACTACCCAGTTCTACACACTAAGGGCATTCTCTGAACAGCAGAAACACATTAGAAACTTGAATTTAAGTGTGCCCTAACCCTAAATTTATGTAGCAAATGTATGGACAGAGGCAGTGTGGAGGGCATTTTTCTTAGCTTGTCAAGACAGGCATACCCTGTAGCTGTGGAGATTCCATTTCCTTTGGGAAAGGCATCTCCCTGGCTGCCTACTTCCAGGGACATGGGGGTTTTTACAGGTTCACAGGGAATGCAAAGATAAGTTTGTATGGGAGCTCACCGGAACATGTCCATCTCAGGAGCTTCTAATGGCAGTGTCTGCACAGTAACACTCTGTCACCCTTGGCTTTTCTTTCCCCCTCCGCCCCCTCCATTTCCTTTTATTATCCCACTATTTTTTTTTTAATAGCGCTATTCTTTTTTTCCTGTCCATCTTTTTTTGATGTCCACAGCTCTCCAATTAACCTTAGCTCTCCCCTTTCCCCCCAGACTTTAAAAGGAATGCTATGTCTCTTTATAAACCTTTGCTTTTCCCAGGTAATAGGATATTTTCTCCTTTCCCTGCTCCCACCTTTTGGTATTCTCCCCACACACGTCTCTAATTCAGTATTCTCATTACACTTATTTTCTTTGCCTACCTTCCTTCTTCCACCCTCTCCATTAAAACCTCCACCTTCCCATTGCCTTACAAATATCTCCCTTTCTTACTCAGTTCATTTTCTCCACTAACCATTCCCTTCCTCTTTTATCCTACTCCCCCATTTCATTCCTACCCACACAGCATGCACTGTGCCTTTCTCCCCCCGACCCAGTTTCAAAACTCCTCATTATATTTCATTTTCCTGAATTCTATTCAGGTTCTTGTATCAGCCTTCTCTAGGCTCAAATGCTCCCTTCATCATGTTACTATACATTTCTCATCTCCTACTCTTTTCCTTTACCCAATCATTCCTCATCCACCCTCTCCACATTTAGCTACAGTAGGATAAGTCCTCTTATTAACAGCTTCAACCTATCAAAATTTTGAACATAAGTTTTTCTGATCAAGAGTAAAGCCCCTGCATCCCCCTGTGATATTTACGTATCTGTAAGGTCTACGCATTCCTCAGTCCCACTACATGCAGTCGTCTGCTGTCACTCATCATCCATGTGCTCTCTTAACCTGGGATGAACTGCATAGTTTAACCCTAGATGGCCAATGCTCATGAAAACCAGACTCACATTGTATCACACAACTCAAACAACGGCTCTTTCTGGTGGGACAAGCTCACAACTTGCTATTTACTCCATGAATACCAAAATCAGCCCAATTTTAGATTTCAGCAGCAGATTGATTGATAGGCTCTCTCTCAAACCCTTGCCAGCATAAACTGGTGTATATCTGTAGGTGCATACTCCAGGATGAGCAGGGAACGCTGCCCTGTACCCACTGCTCAGCAGTAACATGAGCTCTGATGGAAGCTATGCCAACTACCAGATGCCAAAGGACAAATACAATTCTTTCTCAGTGTGAGGTATATTTTTTTTTTCCAGTAGACAGAAGTGCATGATTATAGTGAGTTATTAAAAAAATTAAAAAATCAAGAAAGTGAGACCAACAAACAAAATCCAATTAATGAAATCACTCAGTCTCACAGGGCTGGAGTTGATCAGGGAGCCATTCAGTAGGACCTTAAATACAGACCCTTGAGTTTGTACAAAGATAATTATTTTCCATGCAGTGCTGATCTCAACAAAAACTATACTTAACCTCTTTCAGCCTCCTCTCACGCCCAGAATCAAATGACTACATGCTTTGGCATTTTAACTTCAAATGGAAAAAACACAATACCTGGTGAGAGATGTTGTTCTCAGCAG
>NW_009916064.1:201782-220073 GCF_000696875.1 Nestor notabilis
AGAACACACACAAGCACCAAGGCTCTTGGAGCTAATTCAGCACTGTGGCAAAAAAACCAACCCAACACACCCCACCAATGCACCAACAAAACAAAACTGAGATTTTAGGTTCTCTGCTGAAAGAGTAAGCTTGAACATACACCTATCCCCTCTGATTCTGAGATGGGATGGTCTGAAGATCAGAGAAGAAAGCTGGTCTCCAGCCTTCCTCAGATCTGAGAGAAGCAGCATGGCTCCTAGGACCTCCTAGAGTAGGGGATGACAACTAGACATCATATTCACAAGCCTTAACTAATGCCTCTTCTGCACGTGCCACTCAGCTTCTGTGGTCCCTTCATCTTCCTCCCACCATCTACCATCTTCCACTACTCTCCTTCAAACCACACAGAGAGGGAACATCTCTCAGGGCTGTCTGTAAAATACTCTGCCTCATGACTTTAAAGCCCAGCTAAACTGACATGGAGAATTTGTCCTCTGCCTCTGGTGCCGGTCACAAAAAGTGTCATTCTTCAGCAAATGAGCTGATGATTCTCCTGCAGCTGGAAAATGGTCTTTTTAATCCAAAATGTTGGGGCCTTATGCTAAACCATTTCAACATCTCCCCTCTTCCTCTCCATATCTTTGAGGTGCTTCTGCTGGTAGCCAGTTGCCATAGGAACCCTAATCTTTATCTGTTTTGCTTCTTAAATAAACTGGCATCAGTACTCTCCTTTATGGGCTGCTCAGTCCCTCTCCTCCCTCCAACTCTCCCTCCCCAAAAAAAGAGAGATCAAAAAGAAGAGAATATGTTTGACAACCCTCTCTTCTTCCCCTTTTCCACAATTCCTATAAGCTTTTCAAGTCCAAAATCCAGATCTTGGCAGAAGCAGCCACCATGACGCAGAAAGTTACATTAGGCCTGTGTGTTCTCTGCTTTCGGCAAATAGGAGAGGAAGAAGAGCCAAGGCAGAGAGCAACAGGTAGGATAACACAGCTTGAGAACCAAATGGTACAATGGCAGAGATACCTAATACCAATTATTTTAGATTAAAGCTTTCCAGCACTTCCCATGACACCTCCCACCTCCTACAGTCCCCGACATCAGCCTTGTCCCATCTCACTGCACTTAAGCAGTGCAATTTTAATGCCATTAGTGAGGGGACAACCCTGAAAAGATGTTTCAGAGCAGAAAGCTGAAAATGGAAAGCAAAGAAAGCTAAACATACATGAAACATCAAAAAGACAAGGTGACTGAAGTGACCTAGAGCTTTTTAACATGAAGCAGGTTTTTTCCCTTCCATGGACCATAGATCTAGGCCAGAATTATGCAGGTCGCAAGCAAACCTTGTTTCAGCTGGTCTTAAGCCAATACGTAGAAGGTGATAACTCCCACTCAGAGGCACCTTTCTTTCTTTTCCCGTGTATTTGCTTGAAAGATAGACAAGGTACTGAAGCGGCAAGGAATGCTGGGTGAGGGCATAAAGCTGCCTGTGTGCATGTGCAATAGTCTAACCATGCTTTCCATCTCAGCAGGCATATACATATGCTAAATGCAGAGATTCTGAAGCTGTTCTTCCCCACAGAACACTTTCTAATGAGACAAAGTGAAAGTTCACCAAAGGTTCATTCATATTCTGGATGAAGATGTTGCAAATTCCTACTTTACATTAATCTTTCTTCTGTCAGAAGTCTCTTTTCCTTAAGAAACATGGTCCTTGTTCTTCGGGAAAGCAATTTTTAAATTCAACTTAAGTTTCCTTTCCCCTTCTACTTTGCTTTTTCAATTTCTCCATGAGGGCTGCTTTTTTGAGGAGGTGCACACAAGAATCCCAAGTGGCTTTGCTAGCCCCTTTTTGTAATGTATATTCCAGACTGACAGAGTGCACAAATCAGCAGTAAAACATTGTGGAGGTTATTTCTTCTGCTTCAATCCCCATGAGCCTCCCACCTCCAGTTTTGCTCAGAGATTCATAGCTGCACAACCTTGAAAAGAAACTCAGTTAAAATAGTTGAGCTTCCTCTGACTTTGTATCTGAAGTAGAAAGAGGTGGCCAGGGGCCAAGGGGAAAATTGTGTGAGATTTATTCAATAAGCATTAATCATTTGCTGTTTATTTGAAATTAAACTCAGCAGGTTTGCACACTCTACTTTCACACACTCACTAGACAAGCTCCAGAATTAAATAGGTGGGCATTGCAAAGAGCTTGAGGGCTTCATGAGAGCTTGGCAAAGCCGTTTCATTGCTTTCCACAGCTCAGCCCATGCAAAATTTTCACAGGGTCTTCCTCAGTTTATGAATCCCTGCTGTGCTAAGATTTCTCTGCCACCACCCCCACTCCCTCAGTGACTCAGACTTATTAAGGAAACTTCTCTTTTTCTAGTTCCTCACCTCCAACACACTCAATGCATTAAGGCACATACTCCTGCACATATGTAAAATCCTTCCCCTACCACACTCACTCATCCAACTTTCCTCCTACAGTTATTGTACTCCCCCATCCTGGGATGACAGAGCCAGTCAAAACCCACCCAAATGAACACAACCTTTCCTTACACTCCTGGCTTCTCCCAAGCACCTCATTGTGAGCTAGTGCTTGTAGATACAGGTCTGGGGTAGGAGTATATATGTCTTCTTTCGCCAGCACAGCTTTCAGCAAAGTCAAAGCTTGTCACATACAGAAGACCAGCCATGACTAGACATATGGTGGGGAGAGGGCACAATGCTGCAGCTGAGTGCTTGTGCTACATAGAAGGTCTGGGTCTGGGTCTGACCCATAGGCTGCGTGCAGACCATAGTCATGGTGCGATATGAACTGGTTTTGGAACATACTGGCTCCTTAGCATGGCAAAGCTTTGTCCTGTGCAAGAAGAGGAATTTGTCTACCACTATTTAGCCCTGCTTTAAGAAGTTTCAGGCAACAAAAGTTTCTCATCAGGTTTTAGGACCAGCAGGTACCTCAGTTTCCTACTAGACTGTGGATGCTCTGTAGGCAGTAGTGCTTGGGTGGTCACTGTAGGCGTAATGGAGGCTGAGACAAGACAAGACAAGAGTCCTTCCAGCCCCTAAGTCCCATTGCCTATTCTGGCAGTAGAAGGACCATGAGCTGCATAGAAATGTCGGCACTGAAGGGGAAAATGGGCTTTTGCCGAAGCTGGGGATTTGCTCAGATTAACATCTCTGCTGCTGTACAGAGCTCTGTGCACATGCTCACACTTGCTTTTGTTCCTGCATTTCCATTACCAGCAACAGGTGGGGAGGAGTGGGATGTGCATGCGGAAGGAGGACAAGAGTGGAGAACATGTTCCTGACATTCAGGGATACATGTAGATAGAGCTGTCTGCCTTGATCAGAAAGAGACTTAGAAGTCAAGGGGCCTGCTGAGCTGTGGGTTGCTTATATAGGAATGGGGACAGGAATGGGGACAGGCTTCTAATCCTGGCAGCATCAGACGGGAGCAGGGAAAGTGGCTGAGGAGAAGGTTAAAGCAGGAGGAGTGCACATATCAGATTTAAAGAGAGAATCTGCATTCTTTGTACACAGTGTAGTCACCCTTAGAATATTCTGATGTCACACTTTTGTACTGATTAAGAGATAATGTCCACTTCTGATGAATACTTCTGTACGTCTTCATTTAATAACCACTGGCAAAATGCTGGGAAAACCTAGAGTGAGGCAAATGGCTTCACTTTCTGTGCATACTTTTGTGTTGTTGCACCACTTCTACTCCAACATTAAGGTATTTCTTGAGCAAAGGCTTCTAGGTCTAACCAATTTCTGATGTGCACAAGCGAGTGACCCTGCTGGAGATGTAGGAGGGAATTTGAATCATGGTCCATCTTGGGTGAAAGAGCCTTCATTAATTGCACTATAACCCATTCTCCACTTGGATGGGTTTCTGATTTGCCTTGCACTAGTCTGCTTTCTGGATAACAGGAGTTGGACTCATTTTGTTCCTCACCCAGAGGCAGGCACACAGCATTTATCTTCTCCATGTCCAGATGTGCAGCATAAGCTTTGCACATAAAACACGAAAAAGAGCTAGGGAGAAAAGACATAGGAGAAAGGTTACCTCTTCACTTCTTCAGGTTTTTTTATTGGGTTGCATATTTCAAATCTTGGAAAGCTGCTGGATTACTTTGCTCAAAGTGATGCTTAATCATTATAATTGTTGGTTCTGATAACTGGACAGAAGAACCACACTTTCACTGTTCAGAGAATAGTTAAGACATCAAGCAATAGAAGGGAGGCAGCAGATAATCCAGGATGCCCCATCTTTGAGCCTGAAGATGATATTCCTGCAAGAGGAGATAGCAACATCTGGACACACACTAACCTAAGCCTCTGTGATGAGCTGCCAATAAGTGCTTCAGCTCCCGTTAATTATGGTGGTGTTTCTACAATGATGAGATGACTTTTCTGTGGAGAAGAGCTCTCATCAGGAAATTGGTTCTATTGCAATTAACATCTTTGAATATCCAAATTTAACATCCTTCTTGAGCCTTCTCCCTTATTTCAGGAAGTTTATGATCAATCAAGTCCTGAAATAGAGCTGGAGATCTGGGATTCAGAGAAGGGGGAGGAGTTGTATGTTTGGGGGCAGGAGGGTTAAGTACTTAGCAGCTTTAAAATCAGCTAGTTGATGTCTCTAGCAGCATTTCAACCTCCCATCCCCATATGCGATATTTCCAAGAAAGCTACCACCATCATCACTGCTGTGTAAAGTCAGAATAGATGACACATCCATTCCCTCGCTCCAGTCCTGTCTTCAGTTCAGCTATAGACCAGGATCTAAGACAGACAGCTAAAATCTACAAACATCACGTCCCAGAGCAATTAATACAGTGTGCCGTACAATAGACCTTTCTTCTCCCCCACAATAAAACACAAACTCATCAATTTTCACTTCCTTTATTCAAGGAACTGTCACTCCATCAGTCCCCAACTACTGCAGCTCCTCACAGAGCCAAGGGGAGCACAAGCAGTATGCCAAAGGAGAAAATAAAACCACCAAAACACATCTTGCTGGTCTTGCTGGACCATATTGCAACTGAAACATCCAGTACTTCCAACAGCAGCCCTGCCATAACCCAGCTGACAGGAAGAGGTCAAATAAATATTTCCAAGACACACAATTTCTGGGATCAATAAAAACAGGTAACCAGTCCCAGGAGCACTTGAAGAAAAGCATACAGAGCTGGCCAGCAAAATTTTCCTCATCTTGTACCACAACAAGAAATCTGAACACTAGATGCACTTACTTCATGTAACAATGAACAACTGGGGGAAAAGCAGACATGCAGAACAAGGATCTAGTAAAATCTTCACTGCTAGCTAGGTATTAAATTTTAAAAATAAAATTTACAGTCAATGCCATCAAAAGGCTAAATTTTATGGTTCTTGGGTCATAACCATGAAATGGGATTGATTTTTTTTTAATAGCATGAGAAAGACCCAAAACAATTTTTGCTGTATTATATTCAGTTAGATAAAATTTGATTTCCTGCTAGATGGTATTAGACCTTCCCCAACTTTAAAAACCCAACAAATACTAAGTGCTTATATACTTAGCTAGGCAAGACACTTTAGAGAAATGCTACGTTCAAGGAAATTAAAACAGAACGTAATACTAGTTTAGGTTTTACGCTGCCATCCTTTGTCTTAAATGTCAAAAATAAAAATTCAATGAAACTTGAAAAATACGAGAGGAACCTGAGTACAGTGCAGCGTCGTGGACCACAGCTACAGCTGCTTATATAGTCATCTACACACGTTAAAAGAAAACATCCTTCAAAATGACTCTTGGGCTATAGAGACCAGTGCAGTAATAGCAGGAATCACCGCAATTCAGTCTGTTCTAACAGATACCAAATCAGACATGATATGAGCACAAAACTGAATAAATTAGTCCTATAGGCTTTAATACTGAGTCAATCTTTGTTTTCAATGGGGGATGCTGCCAAGACAGAGACAGGAAAAGACTTAAATAAGAGCCTGCTCAAAGAAATCTAAGAGGTAGAATAAGAGAAGTGAGAACTAGTGAGCTGATGGGTTAACACTGCCGCACAGCATGAGGGCTTAATAGCTGAGAGAACCGGGCAGAGGGGGTTTGTGATGTTCAATCCCTGCCTGTGAACAAGCGGTCAGGAGCAGCGTCAAACCTTCTGCAGGGCTGCATCTTTCAACTGAGCAGGCGAGAGAGACAATGAAGTTCCTAACTAAACAACATTTATGAAGAGCAACACCCAATATTATGACTTTAGTGAAATTTAGTAACTAATAATTGGGGTTCCCTTGTACAAAATTATTCTGTATTTAATAGCCTCTGTGCAGCTGCTGTTGCAAACTCATCACCCTACCTTCCAAATCACTGTGATTTGTCTGCATTCACAGTGAAAAACATCTTGACCATGAGGAGTTACAAATAAATTTGAGGGGTTGTGAAGCTACTAATTTTTGGGCTCTCAAACCCAGGTTCATTTCAACAAAAGAAGGAGGATAACAGGAAAGCCAGCTCTAGGGAATACTGTAAGAATTCCACTCACTGGTGGAAACTAAATGGGGAATAACCATGACTGCTTGATCTATCCATTCAGGTAACCAAAGGGCAGGCATAGAGGAAAGCTTGCTTCAATGCACCAGCAGTCTGAAGGTAGCCCAGAGTCCTGTGACTGCTGCCAGCAGATTGGCAGTGGGGAGCACCTGCCGCATTCAGAATATCACACTGTGACTGCATGGGGAATGAGAACGACAGAGATCAGAAGCACTAAGTAAACTTCATTGTCAGGGCAGGTCAGATTTGGGTCCTCTTAACCTTGACAAAACCCCTGTAAAATTTTTGCACTTCATGGCATAAATTATTTAAAGTGTTATTCAGAGTCTGCAAAGTCCTCTGTCACACCCCAGCACTTCCAGTGTTGCACACCATACATCTAAAGCCACTTAGTCCTTGGTGAGAAAATTCCTCTTTAGCTCTTCTTTCAAATTGCCATGACAGAAACCAACAGGGTGAACCTTTTAACCTTAAACAGTATCTTTGTTACACTACTACATAAGCTCTGTTATTGTACAAATATGGACAACATGCTGACACACACATTGCAACAACTTGGACCTCGTAGGTGGTCCACATAGATATATACACGTGACAACCTGGACTGCATAGATATATACACACAAGCATATATGAAAGCTTCCAACCTCCGTATGTTCCAAGGATGTTTGTCTTTCCACCGGTCCCACATCCTTGAGGAGTTCTGCCGGCTCCCGCACCTCCTGCCCCCAGCACACAATGCCCGTCTTTCTTGCCAACTGCAGGAGATGCCCAGCACGATGGCAGGAAAGCAGTAGACTCAAGGAGGCTTGAGGAGTGCCCTGTGACTGCCCTAGGGTACTCAAGAGGGAAAAAGATGGGGAGGGAAAGAAGTGGTTCCTGAGATGTTACTGGAACCGTTGTAATATTCAATAGGCTTCACTTCCCTTCCCATTTTTTATATTTAGGTCAAAATATGAGTAATTACAAAAGGAAAAAAAAAAAAACAACAAACCTCCTTGGCTTATTTTTTCCATGGAGGACCTGACAATGAGCATCAGGAGAGTAAGTAAAAACAGAGCAAGCAAAACCCGTACAATTTCCAGATCCTCCCAAAATCTTACTGTAAGTCCAGGGAACCTGAGCATCAAGAGTTAGAGTAGGAAATAAATAATTCCTTGCTTTTGCCTAAACCAGGTAACAACCACTGCAGCTTTGCTAAAAACTCTAAGTGTTGTTACTCATTATGAAAGGCTACAATGTTAGGCAAAGCACATAGTAACACTTACCTTTGTAATACAGTATGATAATAATACACTACCACAATTTGCTGGTACATCTTTACACACGTAGGAAGAAGCTACTGTATTCATCTTAGAAATAAAATGGAGCTTTGCTTACAGCCACACAAAAAGTCAGAGTGGTTTCAAGAATAAATTTACTTAATTTACAGTGTACAGTAATAGTCCATCCCATGCTAATGGCAACTCTTCTGCTTTTTATCAATATATTCTTTCTACTGGGAATTTGGGTGGCTGTTTAGCTAGTTCATTTGCTGTTTTGTGTCACACATCACCAGCTCTCCTCTGTTGGTGTGTTCCAGCTTTACAACCGAGGATTATCCCTTTGGGCTAACCATACTTTTCCTAAAAGATAATACTGTGAAACACAGGAAGCAGCTATAACTGATTTGGAGAGGAAAAACTTTTCATAGGTATCTGCCAACTCTTCAATCTTTCTATTTCCTAAACGAAACTTTCCCCTTAACACCTATTAACCTCCTACCAAAATGGCTGAGCTCCAGTGCACACAAAAAGAAGTGTCCTCCCCACAAGGCCGCCACAGCATCCCACCTTCCACAGCTCTCCCAGGCTTTGCTGCCCAAGTGGTGATAACAAGCCTCCATAGTCTCAGCTCTCAAGCCCAGCTCCAAAGGCCACTAAGCCAGCTCAGCCAAGTAGCAGTTCAGTTTTTCTCCTTCCTGGGACATCCTATCGCTCACATTTTTCTGTCACTTGTGCCAAGGTACTCACTAACCTGGGCATGCGTCTCTGACCTTCACCTTGAGTAACTTCACCTTGAATAACTGCTGCCTCTGCTGTAAGTGACCAGTGCAGGACACCGGGCATGATACTCCCAGAAAAGCACCTTTAATTTACAGTGATCTCATCATTACTACTACTTTTAACACTTGCTATCATTTCTGCATGGAGATAAATAAATCCCCATCTTCTCTCAGGGACTGAGAGACTCTTCTAAAATATTTCCATTCAGCATTTTTTCCAAACAGCTTCTTTAAAATGTCTTTTTTAAAACCAAAGCTGACTCACCCTCTAATGCAAGATAGTCTGACTCACATTTAACACTTTGATCTCCATAGCTCATTTTGGTCAGCAACTGGCTTAGCCATATCCTTGTACTACATGTAAGGGGAAAGAAAGGAGAAAGCAAGATGTACTTTAAACATCCATTCAGTTCCAGATCATTGAGAAATGCTCAGGATAAATCTGTAGAGAAAGGAAAATTGTTTCAGCACCCAGAGACCTATTACAAATTAGAACAGAAATGAAATTTTTCAGCAAGAGACAGATTTGCTCTTTCATGTTCCCGGATTCAGATGAAAAGGGGGCTCCGTACAAGAGATATTTTGCTAGAGGGGTTTCTTTTTCTCATTTAGATTCATCAAAATCCTCATGATAAAACTGAACAGCACCACTTCAGAAATTAAATAACAATCAAGAAATAATTTCCCATTTACACATAACTTGCAGTGGAATTTATTACTTAATATTGCTAAAGTATATAAAAAGTGGAGCCTTAAAAAGTGAGCCCAAAATTTAGGCCAGATATAGACTGCTACTGCTTCACCCATAGGAAGTCCCAATTCAAACAGCAAGGGCAGCTTCAACATCCCTGTTAGAGACACACAACCCTGACGCAGGGAAAGCTCCTGTGAGGTGGATCCAGTTAAGCCATCTGCAGGAGCTTTCCAGAGGAATCCAAGAAGCTGGGGAGCAGATCTTACAGACATTAATGGGATCTGGGAGATTGCTGGCCTTTAGCTTTCTCTGAGATATCTCCAGGTTAGCCACAGAGCCTGGTCTTCACCTAGCTGTGCAGATCACCAAAAAAAAACCGTAACAAGGGTTTTGCCCTCTCAGGAGCAAACTTGTATCTCCTACACACAGGAGATATTAGAGGTAACTTGCAAGCGGTAGTAGACTTCAGTCCCAACTAAAGTGAAAGAAATATAAATCCGCAATCTCAAACTTCAGAAGTTTTTTACTAGGTTTGAGTGGGTTTTTTTCGTCATCATCTTATTAAATGGGATGAAAAGGAGATAAGAGTGGGGAAGAAGAGAGGAAAGAGGTTGGAAATTGATTTCAAGTGACAGCAGGCAAAACAGGCTTGGCTGTTTCGGAAAGCAGGGTGCAGGAACCTCAAGACACCCATATAAACACATATAATGAAGCATTCTTGCTCACAATCCTTCCTTGATATCAACAGACAGAAAAATTCCCCTTGCTTCATGTACTTCCTCTGTGCTCTGGCAGATGTTAGCACCCAGACCTGCTGCACCCACACATTTTTGAGTTCAGTCTGTGTTTAACATCTCATGAGATCACAAAGACCTACACTTTCAGCAGACACTTTTGCAGGCAGGATGAGTCTCTAGAAAACCCTCCGCCTGGAAGCAAAGAGCACTGACAGTGCCCATCCTTGCAGCAACTGAGCTCTGCATGGGCAAGGTGACTTTGAGAGAATTGTTGTAGCCTACGAATGTATTTCACGCCCTGTTTGAAGGAAGCAACAGCCTCGTCCTGTCCCTCACCCACTGTGAGACACATCGTAAGCTCTCCCATCACGAGGGACACCTCCATCACCAGCCCCAGCAGCAGAGCAACTGCTCAGTGGAGAGCCAGGCCCAGTTTTTCCCCTGTATGAGGTAGCCAAAGGTCCGATTTATCATATGTCTCCACAGTTTGTCAGCTGCATGTGGTCATTCATGAATAATGTTCTCCTGCCCAGCTCAGAGGCACACACTCATGTCCTTTCACTAACTGCATGTCATATGCAGACAGGCACACGTCTACAAGCCACAAGTGAGATATGCTTATCCAGTGTTTTACACGCACAGCAGTTACAGTTAATGTATACAAAGTGATATATATCAAACCAGTCAACCCTCTTTTTATCTCAGGAATACTAACATGCTGTCTCCTTAACCCACAGCATTAGCAAGAGCATGCGTAATACATCTGCCAGGCAACACAGGAACAAACCCAGTTGAACCATGTCACCAGGACAGCATACTTGTTCATCCCCTCCTGCTCCCACCAGGACAATTTTCCTTCCAGCTGCACACGTTGCCATTGCTGTAACTGAAAAGGGAGAAATGTGGTGCAGCATGTTGAAAACAGACAAAATCCCTCTGATTTTACAAGGACAAGATCTCCAAACCACATAGAATTTAAAGGGAAAAACTGCATCTGAGAAGAAGCCAGGGCAGAACTTGTTCCCAGACGCACATCCGGACCTCCCAACAGGTCTCCATGAGCAGGCACAGACAACACCAGGTCCCTGGCACAAATCTCAGGGAAGCCTGGCACTGAGGTGAGGTGTGCCAGGGGCAGCCACAGCGCCATACCTCCGTATGGATAGGGAAGAGCTTGTGGATCACTAGATAAACATAGATGAAAAATTAATCAAGTGGTTCCACAAGCATCCCAGTCTCAACTTAACTGAAGTTGCAAATTCAACGGTGGGCACACCTCAATCTGAAGAAGCCAAAAAAATTGTCAGTGCACTTTTAGCTATTCCCCAAGGAATTACTATTGTGATCTAGTGAGACACTCAAATAGACCATCTGTTTCTGAAGAGAACCACCTAGATCTAAGCAGCAGAGGGTTTTAGCTCCATGACAAAGCCCGGGTTGTAGCAGACTGTGCTGAGACTAGTCATCTGCCCTGTTCTCGGCTTGTCATGCCACCCTGCCCTCCACTTACTGCTCTGGGACTTGAAAGCACAGAGCTCCCCAACCTGCCTGCACAGCTCAGAGTAGCGGCGTTCGTACTTTGTAAAATACTTGTCTTAAAGGGCAGGTCTACCAAAGCACTTATAAATTCCCAAAGCATGGCACAACAGCAAAGTAGGATCCTTGGCAATCAGATCCTCTGCCTGGGGGCACGGGGCAGGTTGAGGTGAAACACTGCTTCGACCAGAAGGAATAAAGGTCAAGGGCTTTGGGAGAGAAAAGACAGCTGAAAAACTGGACCAGGAAGGTAGCAGTTAGTTACAGCATCTGCACCTACCTGTACTACACCCACTGAAATCCTCTGTAATGCTGGAAAGATCGTCAGGCTGGCTAAAAAACAGTGAAAGACTCTTAGGTGCCCCAAGCTCATGTGTCCCCAGGCAGGTAACCCAAAAGGGCTATTTACAGTTCTAGCAAACTTTCAGAAAATTCACAATTCAGCCTTTACTCCTGAATTTCTCATCTCTTGTGGTAAGAGCACAGCTTGCCCTCTGCCATCCCAGCTATGCTGCAGGGATCAATGTATTTCTGTACACAGTTTTCAAAACCACTTTAGAAGTCCCTAGAATTTGTCATTCTTCCCAGAAAATGCTTCAGAGGGGCCAAGCGCATGGTCAGGGCTGCAGAGGCCCAACCTCAGCTGCCACCAGCATCACAAGGCAGCGGGTGACCCTGGCACAGCATCCCAGGGATACCTCGTGTACCGGTCACTGTCTGCAAGAGAGCACGCTCTGGTAAGGATTCCCACGCACTGCAATGGTGGGTGCAAGAGCAGCTCTGCTCGAATGCCCAGCAGCAATAACCAGATGGTGTTATTCTCACTCCTCTTCAGAAGTCACAGCAAGGACCAACATCAAGGCAATGAGTAAGACAGCTGGATCCCCAAAAACCCCATCAGAAGCCCTGTTTTTCCACTCCCATGTGGGCAGAAACACACGTTCCTCTCCAACTCATAGAAGAGGCACCAAGAAGAGTGAGAAGGAGGAAGAGAAAAAACGTTAAGCAAATGCCACAAGAGCAAGATACAAAACAAAAGCACTGACACCCACACAGAGCCCTCTGGCAGCTTCTTGCCAGCGAGTCCATCCCCAGTGCCACCCGCAGCTATTCACACAGCTTTCTGCCCCCTGTTATGTATTAATAATTCTTGTCCATGGTCCTTCTGCTAATACATTACTGTTGGAGTGGTTCGGGTCAGAGCAGTAAACAGCAACAAGAACAGTCAAGCCAAGCAGAGCTGGCCTGCTCTGATATTATGCTGCAGAAGTAATCCAGCATTTTTCTAAACTTTGCTTTACAACCTGCATACAGTTAGCAACGTGGAAAAATGTAATACAGTCGTTCGGATCCCATCACCTTGGGTGCAAGAACTCCATTTGCCTGATGTAGTTAAGTAGCCCTTCTAGCCTTTAAAGCACAGAGAAAAGCTAAAGTACCAGATGACCTAACCTGAAATATTCTAGCTCCAGGAATCCTGATTTTCCTGACACAACCAATTCCAAACAGACAAGGCACTAAGATTTGAAGCATCCTTGCAAAGGAATCAGCTAAGTTGTTCCAAAATTCATTTATCTTCTACATATCAACTACCATCACATTTCCCGTATTTATTTTTTAAATCAGCTACAGTGGAACATTAACCCCTGTCGCATATAATTTCCCATGCTTAAAAACATGACAGAAAGATTCATGGAAAGATAAAAAGTGTGGCTTCACACTGGGAAAAGTCCACTTGAAACAAGAGATCTGCTGCTCATTCTAGCACCTCTTGACACAAATTAAATTTCCTTTACATGACAGGATCCTGATAGACCCCAGAAGCGTAGAGCAATATCCTTTTGGATGCACAACTGTTCCTTTATTGCGTATTTACTGACTTTCTTCCAGCCTATCGTTCTTTATTTGGAGCTATATTTTTATGCACAGAACGGTAGCTTTCAGAAGAGGCAGGAGTTATTAAGAAGTTCATCTGTTCCAGCTGCTTATTCCTCACTTAAACTCATCATTAATCCTCTTTTTATGACACCATAATTGTCCCTATGGCAACCAATTGTGATGTCACAAACAAGATTAGAATTTTAGATGGGGGAACAGAATTAGCTTCTTCACTATTTGTTCAGGTCCCTAGCGACTGTCACGCCTCATCAAATCACTGGCCGTTAGAGTTCAAGAACTCTCTTTTGAATATCCCACCAATACCTGGTAATCCTAGGGAAGGTAACCTGAAACACAAGGAGCAGCATGTGCCCAGTGAAGGATGGAAAGTTATATCGCATGGAGACAATCCCTTCCCAGGCCCTGCAGGTCACTCTCTCACCCCCTTAAGCAAGAAAACATTGGCAACTCTGGTGACACTCTGGGTACTCAGTAGTCAGACTAATTATGAATGTGATTCATTTTCCTATAAAAGTGTAATCCTCCTTTGGATCCCACTAAATATTTCCCTTCAATGATTTGCTGCAGCAGTGGAGTCCCCATTAAATACACAGAAAACAACCATATATGGCAAGTAAAGAAAAAAACCCTGAGCTCACTTATTTCATCATATTTTATTCTACCCATAAACTAAATAACCACAGTCAATCATCTCTCTTCCTGCAGAATAATCACAAACACACTCGAATGCCTGAAGTGATTTACATCACCCTTCTCCAGTCTTTTTTCATTTCATCTGTACTTTGTCAAGCTCCCAACAAATCAAATAAAGAAGAAAAGCAAAAAGAACAAAGGGGTCATATATCAGCCACCCCAGTACCATTCTGCACATTATCAATAACTGGAGGTGTCAGATATTCAAGATAAAGATTTGTCTCCCACAGGTTTGGACTGTGCCGTTCCAGTAGGGTGAACGAGTCAGGGTAGCAGGAAGATTAAGCTAAAAGCAAAGCTTGTCATGAAAGGGGGCTGGACTATGGAATAACACCAGGACCTGGACAGAGGCACGAACTTCCTCACCTCGAATACATTCTCCTTTCACCAGCCAGGTCTGGCTAACCTCCCCACCTGAAATACATGCTCTTTTCACCACCCAGGTCTGGCTTTGAACCATTAAAGCACAATCCTCAAACACCAGCATAGCCATGGGCAATCCGTGCATTTTACTTTCCAGGTAATTTATTGTAGTTCATGGAAAACATGACAAATGTGCCCAGATTCCATAGAAAAAGAGATGGAGAGGACAAAAAATTTACTTTCATATCCTGCATTAGGACTGAATCACAAAACAAGTGCCTCCCAGCTGCCCTTGCAGCTGGCAAAGACGTTCTTTTGAAGACGCAGTTCACAGCAAGCAAAATGGCAACATCTCTATTTGGCTGTAAAGCTACTGCAGCACTTCTGAAAAATCGACATACTTGCCAGTATCCACTAAAAGAAGTCACCATCTCCACCACGAACCAGAATTATCTTCTGCCATACAGGAACTAAAATAAAAAAATAAAAATCCAAACACCCCACCCCCTGAAAAAAGAACATGTTTTTAACAGAAAAAGTTTCCATGTTTTGCTTTTTTTCTTTTAATTTGGAAACATTTGTCAAACACTAACGAGCACATACATCTATTCATCCTATTTGTAGGAGGGGTCCACACAAAAACTAATTCTAGCTTTGTAAGACTGTTCCCCACAGACTGTCTGCAGTCGATAGAGATGGGCTCTTCAGAAGGACAATTTGGAGCCAGACCATGAATTAGGCTGGCAAAATGGCCCTCAGGAGAAGACTCTCTCACTTGCTAATGACTGCTGAGGACATCAAGGGAAGGCGGCCTCCCCAGCCTGAAATTATCCTTCAGGAATAATCCTCCCCTCCTCATATTGACTTCTTCACACATATCAGCACTCACAATTTTTCCAGAGCCAGTGAGAAGTGACATCCACCATCAGGGTGTGCACACGGGGACTGATTCATAACAGCAGGGCCATTAGAAGGAAATGCATTAGTCTTAATGGCAAGAACTGCGTACTCACATGGTCTCTTCCCATGAAAGTTCTTAAATCCTGTGGGAGTCGGATGTCGGGAACAGCAAAACCAGTACAAGCTTGTACAAGTCAACAATCCTTTGCCCAGACATAGTTTTATAACAAACACTCACTATTTTGCCTATTGTTTATGTTCCTTTTTGGGCTGTAGTTACCAACACCCTTCAGCCTTGAACAGAAGGCAGTCATCAACCCTCTACATGCAGCCATTAAAAATATGCTGGCTCTCTCTTTCTCCACTGCCCAAATTAGTTGGATGGGAGCTCCTCAGTCCAAAAAGCCGAATCTCGCAGAAATTAGACTTCTACAAAACTCTTGCCCTGTTTGCACACTACAGTGCAAACCCAGCAACCAGAGCGCGGTGGGAAAGACCATCATCCAGCCAAGATCCACCACCTTGGATCCCCCTCCCTGGGAGAGGGTAAATGCTGATCCAACTTCTCCATGGTTGGAAAGGAGCCAGTAGCTGCAGAGGCAGACTCCCAAGCATAGAATATGCTCAGAAAGACAAGGAAAGGAAAAAACCTGCCACCATTAACCATACACATGATGTACGCTCAGCTTTCAGACAACCCTGGAGAATGACCTCCCTGTTTAGGTATAAAAATCCATCCACTACCCAATATTACCCTGATAATATACTTGAATAGTGACATCAGGCGGCTCCTGCTACCAGTCAGAGGGCAATTCACCTTCCACGTTCATTCAGTCTCTAGCCCTTCAGAGGAGGCTAAGTATCGTAGGGCTGATTAACACTACATGTGGTTATTACAACACATTTCTATCATGGAAAATTAACCATGACCAAGATAGTTTCACGAATGCTACCAAAAACCAACTTCAGCTTGTCAGGACTCAGCACTTCCTTTCTTTGGGAAATTCTCCTATTTCAAATCAAAACAAAATAAATTCTCTTCTGAATCAAAGTGAAAAAAAAAGAACTCAGCATGAAGAATTCCGATTATAATATCAACTATTCTATGTTTCAGTTACTAAAAGTAATATATGATCATGTTGCTCATTTTTTTAATAATTTTTTTTTTATTAAAAATCAGCATTGTCCCCAGAAGATTTCAGTTGGAAAATACGTCAAAATTCTAAAATGAAAAAGTTTCACTGAAAATTTTCAGCCACCCTTCTGCACCATGGAAAGCTGGAATTACAAGAAAATGTGTATGTTGTGGTACCTTCACAAGTATTACGTCACATTCAAATTTCTTTTAACTTAGAATGAGTGAGAGGTTTCTTTATTTTAAGGAACAATCATGTTTTCCCATGCAGACCCTTTACAGGACATCTTTGATATCTTCCTTGTGGGGTTTTTCCATGCACCCACAGCTCAGCCTCATCAGGCACAAGCCCTCCAGGCATACCTGCTTGTTCCCACCACTGCCTTCTTTGTACACCTCTGTCACTCAAGTCAGATGCTGACAAGCACTGTTGTGCCTGTGACCGCCTAACACTAAGACATTCTCACTGTTTTGCATTTATCCTCCTATTATTTGTGTTTTCACACATAATAGAAGCCGCTTTGTCTGCCTGCAGAGTAAATTCATCTCACTGTCGTACAACCTTGCTGTGAGAAGCTGTTAGGATTGAATCACAATAGGGCCAACATTTCCATCAAGCAAATATCACTCTCAGCACCTGACAAATTGTGACACCATTTGTAGAGTGACTGAATCATAAACTAAAAGCTCATGCTGGATTTTGAGGCAGAGGTGGCTGGGGAAGGGGCTACTGTGTAGGAAAGCAGGGGCTACTGCCCAGGCACCGATCGGCTGCAGCAAGACCCAGGAGAGGCCCCTGTTTTCTGGCCATGATCCCCATTTGCCAATGGGAGAGGGCAGGAGAACTGACTTGCCAGGGAACAAGCCAGGCAGCAGGCTGCTGCTTCTATGGGAGCAGAATTCACATCTTTCTCTTTTTCAGCCTTTGGATCAAACTGGGAGAAGTTGGGCTATGATTTTTCCATCACAACTTATTTCCTGCTCTTTTTCTTCTCTCTGTTTCACATCCCTAATGACTTCTTTCAAGCTTGGAAAAAATACTGTTATAAAGCATTACCTAGTGCACTCTAAGCATGAATTCCCACCCTCCCTTCCTGTCCTCATCTCATCTTATAATTGCTAGTGACTCACTGGAAATGCCTATCTTTGGTCAGCCAAAGGGCTCCTAAGTCTCACTGGGTCCAAAGTGATCAAAACTTCTTTTCATGACCTACAGCTCCAAAAACACAAGCAGATGGAAGAAGCAGACACACAACGGAGCTCCCAAACCCAATTGCAGGCCTGCATCCTCCAGAGACAGTCAGCTGCAGCTTTATATAGTAGGATGCACAGCTGCAAAGGGTAGTAAAATAAGATCATTGGTGGCAGAAAGGCAAGGCCATCTGGTATCTTGGCACTTCACGTGTGAAAAAGGATGATCTCCAATTTTCAAGAAGCAAAAGACATGAGTAATCTCATGATAAAGGCCAAAGACTGAAGAGAACGTGAATTACTTTCTTTTTCTGCTAAGTCAGGAGAGAGGCATAATCAGTGCGTGATGAAAGCTTTCCCTGCCGCTCCCTGCACTGCAATTCTCCCTGAGCAAACAACGGTCCTTAGCGATCAGGAAGCAAGGAGGAATGAACCCAGTGCTTTCACAACCGCAGGTCAGCTCCCCTCCTCCTTCCATCTCCCTCCCAATACTAGTCATTGTACCTTCTGTTTGCACACAGAGACAGCAGGAGCTGTGAAGAGAGGAGCCTCCACGCTGGGGTTCAGCA
>NW_009916064.1:220104-230993 GCF_000696875.1 Nestor notabilis
CTGTATTCACTTTGTACACTTGTTTTACTTGAATTTGGTACAAGACCAGGTACTAATATAAACACCAAACTCAAAGTCTTTCTTTGAAAAAAAGAAAGAATTGGAAATGTAATCAGCTCTCATAAGGACAGTCCCATCAGAGCTGATGGCAGAATTACATTTGGTTGCTTTCGGCACTAAGGAGGCATGGGTAAGGAGACAAGAGTATACTGCACAATCCAGAGATTAATAATAATAACCAAGGGATTAGAGGAGGCTTTTCTTTAAAATTCCCTGTTACCTGATCTCTCACATTTTCACCAGACACGAGGTGAAGAATGCATTACTTGATCTTGAATAGGTGACTCTATGTGATTACATATGAGGAAATAAAAACATTTGTGTCATACTTCCAACTACCAGTTATAGTCAGAGATAGATCAGCTTTGTGTCTTCCATACGATTAAAAAAAAAAAAAGAGCAGAATTTACTGAACTAAAGAAAAAAAAAAGGAAAAAGGATCATAGCATATGAGGTTTTTCTGAAACACATTCATTAAGGGGAGAGCTCACACACAAGCTCTGTGGTTCCAACCTGCTCTGGAGAACATTTCTCAGAGTGATTCTGTCTTGAGACTACCCACAAGCTTGAATGACCATACATAATGCTTGGTGTATGTTGTTGGACATCACATCCCCAAGAAGGGTCTGGTCAGAAGCTTGTTGTGGGCTGGGAGAGCCCACCCTATTCCCAGAGAGAAAGACATGCAGTAAAAGTGTAAAAGGTGTGTGCCAGCCAGCCCTCCCTTTGGACGGTACCAAAGTCGGACTGTCAACAGCCATCACTGCTTTAAGGTTCAGGTTTGACAGGTATGGGAATGTTAGGGGAAAACCTGCCACTCCTAGGTCACTTGTCTGAAGGCCGTCAGCTTAGCAGTTTCTATACACCACATACAAACTTTGGGAGGAGGCATCTTAACTGCTATATTGGTCTCAGTCCAGCTCATAACTGCCCCAGCATCGCAGCCAACATTAGTCATCCCTCCCACTATCTGCTGAAAGAAGAGAAGCAAAGAGCTGACAAGACAGAGACCAAATAACCCAGCACTCAGTAAATTCGCTGTTCACTCTGGATCATAGAGCATTTATCAAATAATGATATGGCCCACGTCACACTCAAGAAAATGAAAAACATTGTTTTGCTGTTTGCTGTCCAGGCTGAATCAAGATTCTCAAGGCCAAAAAAGAGTCCGCAAAGGCATCACAACACTATCTGGTATCCAAGCCACTGAGAGTCTACTCCAGTACTGTTTGTCATGCATCAGCAGGACTTACCAAGCACATTTCAGCACTAGTTCAACACCTGAAAAAGCTCAGAAAAGAATAAAAGCTTACAAGCTGGAGAAGGCCACTGGTGCCTCCTTTTTGCTATAGGTTTGCATTACATTGACAGAGAGAGGTCGAAAGCCAGTCTCTATCTTTATATCAAATTGCACATAAACCAGGTACATAACTACTTTGCAACATCTGCAACGCAGTCTACCACCGTAGGGCTTGAAAACTTCCAGTACTGCAAATCTAAAGGGGAAAGGAAACATCTTATGAGCACCTTGTTAGCAAAGAATCAGAGATATATCACTGGACTACAAAGTTCACACTAGCCTTGGAGGCAGGAAAAAAAACCTGTTGGAGTGAGCTCAATAATTTCAATCTAACCTTGTAGAATGTGGATGTTTATGTACTTGTTATGTACTTCTATGTTCTTTGTTCATTGTACTGCGCACTGCACAGCCCCAGACATAAACCCACAAAAACACCGGGGTCTTGGCAGGAAGATAGGGCAACAAAGGCAAATGACAGTAATAAAAGGGAGAGAGAGCAACTCAAAAGTAAGAAAATCCAGAAATTCTATCACAGTGAAACCTGGCCAGGTACAAAACAAATCAACTACCCACTCCAAAGGCAAATGTACTGCCCTGCAAGAGAAGTGACACTTGCAACTGTTGGCTGCCTGCAGAGACAAAACATTACAAATAAAGAAGTGCTTAAATTCTTCTCACTAATGTAAGGCTACCCGCAACCAAAACACCAGCTGCATTGGTACTGCTGCTAATTCTTTCCTCAATGTCATTTTAAATCAGGCTAAAACCTGGAGGTGACTACAGTGCCAGC
This sequence comes from Nestor notabilis, assembly GCF_000696875.1. NCBI lineage: Eukaryota > Metazoa > Chordata > Aves > Psittaciformes > Psittacidae > Nestor > Nestor notabilis. Next base: position 222,255 of record NW_009916064.1, read on the forward strand.
AGCAAAGGATCCTATGAGCACAAGCAGCTGGCAAGACATTGGTACTGGATATCCCTTAAGGCAATAGCATCAAAGGCACTTTTCTTTTGTTTCCTATCTACACAGATTTTTAACATGCGAATTCTCTCAGTGTCTCAACTTACAACGAACCCCAAAACTCACAATGAAACTTTATTCACATTTTTGGCATTTCACTTACTTTCACAGGAGAGTCCATTGTCCTCAAGGGCATCATCTCGTAACCATAAATTAGGCTAACATCAACAATTAATAACCAAAGGACCTGGCCTAGCATGCACCTACACATGGTACTTCATTGCCTTCAGAGAAGCTGCAGGATGTAGTGCTCAAGTTGGAATGAAACTCGATGTGTTTTCACAACAAAAGGATATACTCCTGGGATCATTCACTAATTGGATAAAAGCATAAGAACTACCCCATTGCCATCCCTAGAGGAAACTCATTAGCAACCTAATGAAATAAAGTTATGACAGGAAGGTAATTTCTCGTCATCTTTTAATGCTAACAGGCTTCAAAGCCATTTTGCTTCCTCACCGTCTCCTGTGGTGCCCTGAAACCGCATGGCACTTCTCAGAGCATCACAGGCAGTCCCCTCTCCTGCACATTACACAGCATCAGGGAGTAGTTTCAGAGCACAGAGGGATTCTAAGATGTTCAAGTCATCATCTGTGATGAATCTGTGCAATTGAAGCTTAATCCCTGCCCCACTTGGAAAATGTTCCCCAGTGGGTCAAGCTTCCTTATGAGTCATACAATTCAGAAGAAATCTAATCTGGCTATTAGGGGCTTTGTTGTTTGTTTTTATGAAAAGCCAAACTCAGGAACATTTGAAAGAAATTAGAAATATTGAAGCAAACTTTGTAATTTTGAAATATTTTTAAGTTAGGGAAATGACAAATACTGAAGCAAAAGTTCTACGTAAGCATGGTACTAATTATAACCATGTCTGTATTAAATATGAGAATTTCTTTTTCTCTTCCTGTAAAAAGTGTCAGGCCATACCCCCAGACACTTGCGCATCACGCAGCCCTAACCAGGCGTACTTTAGCTGTCCGTATTAAATACACTTTCTTTAGTAACAGTGAGGGAAGAATGGATAATTTCGAATCCAACTGAAATATAAAACAAGACAAGCCACATTCCAACTATTTGCACCTACACTTCTCACTACTAAACACCTTCCTCCAAGTCCTTGTACATTCTAAAAGAGCCCACACCTCTCTGCCAAGAGTCCTTACAGTCAGACAGCCAAAGACATCAATATTATTTATCTCTACAATGCATCTATAGCCTAGCTAAGGCTATAGGGCAGCCAGCAGCACCATTCCCCAATGCCAATAAGTTCATTGCATATACCTTATTGGCAGCCTGAGAGAACAGAATCCTACATCTTCTCATACCTCCTGTTTAGCCACAAAGGTACACAGGGAGAGCAATGATGCGTTAAGCTAGCATGCCTCAAACCTAAGTACAATTAGACAAATTAGACACCTCCATTTTCTCTGACTACATGGCCGTTTGTCTACAACAGTGGGGGTCAGTGTTGGACAGCCAGTAGGACCAGTGAGCTTTCTAGGTAGAATTTGAAACCATAACCCTTCAAAAAAGAGTGAATGGACCAGATGATAAAAGAGCAGTTTCCCATTACGAAGTGTAATTTCTGAAGTTAACTAAGCTTTCAAACAGCTGTAAATTGGAAGGGGATTGTGGCAGTGTCATTCAGAGCTGCATTTGAAGGGAAATCCAGGACTGAAACTTTCAGAATCTCATTACCAAGCCTTTTTCTAACATAAGTGCTTTAAGCCACCAAGCTTCCTCAAAAATGCAGTATAGAAAGTATCAGAGAAATATCAGGCTCAGCCCCAGAGCACAGACAGGCTTAGCCCTGCACCATCTTATTTTGCCAAAAGAGCAGTATTTAATGACCATTTGTTCCTCAGAACAAGCCAATAAATCTTTCCCTTCCCCCTCAACACTTTACCTATCTTTATGCTGAGCCATTTCAGTAAGTTAGTTGGAGGTGCTGAGACATTGAGAAGAACCACTTAGTGCCCTGTGATAGCCTCAGGCTAGCAAAGTTCTTTAAAAATCATATAATTCAGAGGCAAAGCTTGGGTTTATTGTACTTTATACAAGATCAAACTATAATATTCATGTACATCTGTCCTCTGCCTCTCCCCAAATTCCAGGTTTTCTCTGAAAGTCGTTGTTTCAATTCCATTATGTTCCACTCTCCTTTTAGCCTAGGTGAGAGTCCTCACTGTTAAAGCTAGGGTTGAGGATCTGTCACTTTGTCACGCAGACTCCATCTGCCATCTTATATAAGTTACCTTATCTTTTGTCTCAGTTTCTCACAGTGGATTTACAAAGAATCAGGTCCTAAAGTACTTGTGTCAGGTAGGTATTATCACAGCCTTACAGGTGGAAAAAGCTGAGGTGAAGTATAGTGGACAAGCATTAGACCTCTTTGTTTAAGGTAAGACTCAGCAGCACAACGGATTTTTCGGTGTTAAGAAACAACAGCCCCTTCCTTGACACTACACAGTCTCCTACTCCATTTCTGGATGGAAATTTAGTAGGAAGTACAGATGGTTTTTCCACACAGCTGCAACCTGAAGAACGCACAGCAGAGTCCTTCATGCCCAGGTCCTTGTCATATACCTTCCTTCACCTTGAAGTTACTCACCATGACATCTCCTTACCCATAACACAGCCATCAAGTACCCAACACTAACCCACATAGAGGCTCCTATATACTATATGTACATACATACTTGGCCTTCTCAATGTACTCTTTCACATTTTTTCATATAAACCACATTCCACACAGCTTTTATCTGTTAAGAGCTGCAAATGGTCAAATCATTCAAAAACAAGAGGGGGAAAAAAAAACCACCAACTTTGGAACATGCAGGTGATCAGTAGAATTAAGTTAATACATCATTCCCACATACAAAGTTTTAGAACAAATGGACAACTTTGTAGAGTTGTTTGTAGACACCAAAAGGAGCTCCAACTTTCCACATCCATTTTATTCCTAGGTAAAGTCCCTCATCATCAGTTCTGTAACTAGAAGAGGTTGCCAAAAAAGCTGTGAGCCTCCCATGCCTCTTCTTTTGTTCTCCCTTTTTTCCTTGATATCTGGGAAATCCTTTGGCTGACTGTGAGTATCTCATGCCCAGGTTTTACTGGATTTACCGATAAAAAGCAAGAACAGTTTGTTGCACATACACATCACCTTCCCAACATTTCAGCCAAGTTGCCAAAAAAAACCACAAAAATCAACCAAACAACAAAAAAAACACTGTCAAAAGACTAGTGAAGCTTCAAGAAGATCATTCCCTCAGGCCCATGACTGACCCAAGCAAGGACCACCAGCTAACTGCCTATTTATTCCATAGGACTAGCCAGAACAAAAGTGATTTTCCACCCCAGAGTTATGTGGCATCTGATTATTTCTTACACATTGAAGTTTTCCATTTGCAACAGTCCCAGGACACTATTGGTCTACAGGTCCATGCCTGTGCTACACAACAGCTTTACTATATGCTTACAGAGGCTTTCCCTAGCAAATCACTGATGCATTTATCTCCTTCGGGGTATATACATAATTCCATTGAAGCTCACATGGAGCTTTATTTAGAGTTATCATTCACAGTGTGTCTTTTGTAAAGTGCTGCTAACCTCAGATACAGAAGGGAGAACATAATACATGCTCTAAACTCAAAGACAGTTCTTTTACGTTTTGCTACCCAGGGATGTTGATGGCCAGACTTGCAGCAGTCACATCTCAAATTCAGGAGGGTACTTTAAAGGTTAACCTGGTTTTCCCATGGTATTCTTCTTTATGAACTGTCCTAGTCTTTTTCTGCATTTTTGTCCAACACAGAATTTCCACCTCAAAGCTTTATAAATGAAAGAGCTTCATGAAGGCCCCTTCATGTACCAAAACCATCCAGTGATACGCCTTGGGAGAAGATGATAAAATGGTGATGGATGTTTTGGGTGACAAAGTAAATTGAGTCACTGTTATGTGAGTGGGTGGTTAACAACTCTGTACAGTACATACCCGAAACTCTCAACAAAGACAGTTGTAAGCAGATCTTATGAGATTAGGCTGGAGAGTGAGAATTATTTTCTTGACATTTGGTAGAAGACAAAAATTCATCCATCATTTTCATGCAGAACAGCCTCACTCATTTATAGAAATAGGATGTATTAAGATTCAAGGAAAATTAAGCAAAATAAATTGACACAATCAAAAGATCAAAGGCTTTTGTTGGGTGTTTTTGTTTTTACAAATGTCATTCAGCTTTAATTATTTATAATGCTTCACAGTACACTAGTAAATGCTGCCATATTTCACGCAATAATTAAGTCTTAGTAATAGGAGACACCTCTACCATCCTGTGTCTAACATTTACTGAGAAACGATGTGCATTTTATGATCATTATCATGTCTGTAAATAAATGAAGCAAAAAGAATGAGCACATTTCAATTCCTTAAAATCTCTATTTTGGTCTAAGCCCCCCACCTGTAGTCACAGGTATGTATATGCTAATCCACAGTGACGAGGCTTGTGTAATCAGGGATTTCCCAGAATTTCTCTGCCATAACTTTTTCCCTTTCAAACGCACTCTAATTATGACTTCAGCCACTTTTTGCTAGAATTGACAAGCAGTTATTGCTGATGGTGTGGGAGAAGAGGCCAGCTTGATTCTTGGCTTCTGCTTACAGGAAAGCACACAAAACATATCCCAAACAGATTGATTTGGCAAGTTGGAGAGAACCATCAACCAATGAAACTCAAGCCGCCTATTTTAGGCATTTCTGAGTGGAACTGGATGGCCAATGGACACAGTGAGTTAAGAAAACCAGTGCCTCCAGTCACTTCCATTACTAAAAGTGAAACACATGGTTTCCTGTTCGGGCAAGCCACCATCACCAAAGGCAAAGCCTCATAACCACACTGCCAACCTGCTACTTATTAGCAGCATTGGACTATGAGATGATTCGTTACAACTCCATTTTTGGAAACCCCTGAGCCATATACAAGCAAGAATCCCAAAGCCTGCCACCCACTGCCTTGGTCAGGATTTCTCCACTTGGTCAAACTGAAACTACATTTCTCTAGATAAACTATTCCATTGTGACAAGCGTTTGCCAAACACCAGTTTTTTCACCTCTCAAGGGGGCCATTAAAACTTAAAACATTATTTTTATTTCCAGTGCCACTAATCAATATTCCCCTGATTTCTAAATAATAATCAATAAAAAATAAAAAAATATTTACATTGTTGACGTTTTCAGTTGTTTGCTTTTTGGGTTGTGTTGTTTTGGTTTTTCATTGGGTTTTGGGGCCTTGCTCTGGTTTTCTTTTTACCTTTTACTATTTCCCAGTGCTTAAACAAATAAACCACAAGACTGCATTTCAGTTAAGTTTTTAGGGCTGCAAGCACCTGCAGGATAGAGCTTTATTTCCAAGGTTTTCTCTAGACTTCGGTTTTTATTGTGGAAATATTCTTATTGAGCATCTCTTTGGTATAATCTGAATTTTTCTTTATTTCAAGAATTATTTTGGGAAAGCTACTTTAATCTTTATTTTTGCCAAAAGAGACCATGAGGTGCCTCTGCAGTGACAAAAGAATAAAAATGAAAAGGAAAGAAAAATTTACCCACCAGCTTTCTGTCACAGTCTCTTGTAAGCATTCTACTAGGTCTAGAAATGTAGGGGCTAAATACTACTTGAAGAACCGATCTGTAGAAATAATTTCTCTTTGGCAGGGGTACATCTTTAATTCACTTCTGAAGAATTATTTTTCATATGCCAATTTCTTCACAGTGGGGTGGGAAATGGATTTTTGGTGCTATCAGTTTATGGGAAAAAAAGTTTTCATTTTGTGAGCCCATCATTCAGATGTTAAGCAGAAAAGCCAGAACATCTTCAATGTACTTAATTCCATATTTGTAGTGTAAAAAAATTCCTGCTTAGCTATTGGCATTCTGATGTTAGCATCCAACTATTGAGTCAGTTGGCCTCATTTAAGTGTGTGAGGAAGAAGATGGAGCCCATTTCTCTGAGCTTTCACTCAGCCTACACAGGGAGCAGTTCTGCAAGATACCCCTCACGGAGGGATTGCCATTTCAGATTGCAGACCACCCTGTCCTCCTGCACCAGCGGTGCCCACTGAGCCCTGGCAGTGGCAGCACCCCCTAATACATTAGGCAGGGCAGGCGCCCTGTCTGCAAATTAAGATCCACTTAAGGGATGCATGTTGGCAGCACATACACGCACACAAAAACAGGCACACTTTAAACCCATTAGCTCACTCACAAGCACAGATAAGTGGCATATCCCCACTGTGTATATATTCGTAATTACAGCATATTACTAGAAAGAAAACAACAAGCAAACATCTACTCCTAATGGAATGAGGAGCTTTTGGTGCAGACAATGAGCTTCCTGAATGTCAGGTGCATGGTGGAGGTGGCTGGGAACATGGCAAGGTCAAGTGAGTTTCTGAGCTCACTATGAGGCACACCTGTGTTATTTAAAGTAAGTTTTTCCATGTGATGGTTCTATATGGGGACAAACATGCCTATATTGGTATTTACTACACAGAATCATTACATATTTAATATAGCAGTTTCTGCATTGTAAGCCACTGACCGACCACATCAGTATAAAACATTGTTTTCCGAACTATGTTTCTCATGGTTTTGGTACAATGCTAGAGAAACTAACAAGTTATTTGTATGAAAAAACTGTCATTAGCCAAACAGATCTGCATTACAATGAAAGCAGTTGCTGTTTAACAACAACAAAAAGAAGGGCAGGGGGGAAGAGATAATACTTCAAGCCAGCCTCAGGTAAATGGCAGTTTCATAATAGGGAGTGATTAACATAAAATTGGTAGAGAAAACCTTTTTCTTCTTTCTTTTTTCCCTTGTTATAATACTGTGACCTCTCTTTCAGCCACCTGTTTCATTCCATCAGTTGCCACCAGCAGATTTTTCAACTCTCATTTTCATGAAGCTTCATTATTTTAAGCAAGTTCCAACTGGTGGGGTTTTTTCTACATGTATAAATACAGATATATGGGTGTATTTCAAGGTAAAGCACCTGCACAGAGAATCCTAAATGAGCTGTTTGGAAGTCTGTGTGAAGCCTTGAATAATTTCTATTGTACCAGTGGATAAGGGAGTCCATGTGCCAACATAAGTAGATTTTCCTGTATATAATATAGGCATTTACATTTACAAATGTGTTTCAGCATCATAATTTACCGAGAGAAATGGTAGCAATTTAGGAGCCTGGGGGTTGCAGGGCGTGGAGAGCTCAGTGGAGGTCCTTTGTAGAAGTTTTCTATTCTTCTATCTACTCAGATTGTTCTCATTACAGATAAATGAAAGTGTGCATTATTTGTAGGAAACCAGCTCCAAAAGAAAAGAAAAGCTGTGGAAATCCAAGGATGCAAAGAAAATGTTCTTTCTCACACATATCCCAAGTCAAGTAGAATGAGTAATAGGCATCAAGAGATGCTTAGGAAAAGGCTTTTATATCTGAAGGTTCAAGACTTGTACGCTTGCCTACATGAAGGAGAGGAGAGGCAGAAGAAAGAAGAGAAAAAAGCCCCTGGATTTCCTCCCATAAGCTTGTATTATGAAACCCTTACAAACACCAACCAGAAAACTTCAAGATGTCTTTAATACACTTCTAGATACTCTAGAGAACAAGACATTATGAAGAGATTTTAGTACCTTCTCCCCCCACCTCAAAAAAAAAAAAAAAAAGGGGGGGGAGATGCCAAATTAATGAAATAATTAAAATATAATAAAATAAACAGAGCCTGAATAGAGCTCCTCCAAGATTTATTGTAAATCCCATGTCTTCTATACCAAGAGCAGACACACTAGAAATCCTATCTCATAAGCAGCCTCTTCACAGCCCACCTACAGAGTATGCCTCTATCTAGAGTACAGGACTTGCTCCTAAATGGCATGTGCTAGGAAAACTATCAGGGTAGAGATGCAGAAGTACGGAGAGATGACTGGTGGAATGCTCTTTAGGTGTCCAGTAAGGTTTTTCCACATCACTCACCTTCTTGAGTATGAATCATCCCAAACTTCACACTCACCAGAGAGACCGTCGGCCCTTGTGGGGCAGTCTCTCTACATGCATGAAATATTATATAAAACTTCCGCTATGAAGAGTGTTTTAATTACATCATTTTTAAGCTCTACCACATGCAGAGACCCAAACCATTACCAAGCTATCTCACATGTATTAAATAGAAGTATCTCCATGTTAGGGGAGATTCTTCAACAAATTTACCTAAAGCTGCAGGCACTCTTAAAAAAAATCTGCATTCACTCGTTCCTTGCTGAGACAAAGTAAGTAGCAGCTCTGTGTTTGCCACCCTCCCAGTTAAGAAGGCTCATCCATAAGCACACTAGACTACTAGTTCCTGATGGCGTGCTGCCTCCACCGTAGCTTTGCAGCCAGAAAGCAGCCAATATTAGGCAAGACTCAAACTTTGTGGCATGAAGCTTCTCAGACAGCAATTACTTGCAGCAGCTGCTGACCATTAACAGATCCTAGGTGGCAACAGACAAGCCCCACCAACAGCCCCTTCACACAGGTGCAGTGACAGAAGTAATCCATTTATTTGACATCAGAGATATGGGGTAAGTGAACAGCCATAAAAATCCAAGAC
>NW_009916064.1:231148-231362 GCF_000696875.1 Nestor notabilis
CCCATCCGCTGGGGCTTATGCAACGGCGGCCGGCAAGGATGGGGAGCGGGCAGGGAGGGGAGACGGGCTCTCCAGGGAACCTCCAACACAGAAACCTCTCTCGGGAGCAGCAATGTCATCAGAAAGGTTTTGCCAATGCCTTTTACGGGCGTTTGGAGGCGCCGGGAACACGGGCGCCCGTGCTTTATTGAAAGGGCAAAGCGTAAAGACAAAC
>NW_009916065.1:0-45907 GCF_000696875.1 Nestor notabilis
CTCGCCGAGGCCGGGAGCGGGCGCACGTGTTGCCGCGGTAGGAGGGTGGAGGCGAGTGGAGCTGTTACTCTTCCGTGTCTCGTTTCTCCCGCTCTGCGCCGCTCGGGGGGTGGGACGGTGCGCGGGCTGCCCGCTGCCTGCGGTCCTGTGTCGGGCTGTGATGCAGAGTGCTCTGAGTAACCGGCTGACTTAAAACGTGTATGTCCTAGTCCTCTGCTTAGTTTGTGGTCATTGCAGTGTCGCGCTTGCGAGGCAAGGTGTTCGTTCAGAGTAGGGAATCCCACTTCACAATCCTCCCTGCGTTCCACGGGGTGACTTGAAAATAGTGGTGCTTGACAGCGCAAAGGCCAAGTGCAGGTGCACTGTCTGTGCTCTGACCCGGTGATTTCTGACCCAGAAGCTCTTGGCATGCCTCACGACGTGAGTACGTCCAGGCCCAAGTCCTCCTCCCGTGCAGTGTTGCGTTAGTGTACACAAACAGCTTCTAAACACTGGGCAAAGCCAGCGTGTGACTCCAGGTTGTACAGATGTGCTCTGTGTCTCCTAGACTAGAAGACTTTTTTTCCTTCAGGAGCTGCATTGCCATGTCAAAGAGGTTGTTGGTGCCCTAAACAAAACTACAATGACAGTCCTGATTATCATTATAAAGCATTTATTATGTTATAGCTCTCTAAAGATTTGACCATTCTGATGGATGCCAGAGAGGGACTCCTGGTGAGGGACTGTAGTAATTTGACAAAGTGTGAATCGTTCAAACTTAAACAGGGGAGATTTAGGGTAGATACAAGGAAGAAATTTTTCACTGTGCAAGAAATTTTTCACAGTGGCATAGGCTGCTCAAGGAAGTTATGAATGCTTGTCTCTGGCAGTGTTCAAGGCCAGGTTGGACAGGGCCTTGAGCAACGTGGTCCAGTGGAAGGTGTCCCTGCACATGGCACAGGGTTGGAACTAGATGATCGTAAGATTTTTCCAACCCAGATCATTCTATGATTCTGTGGGTTTCCGGGATGAGGGTACTTCTAGATAGAAGAGTTTAAAAAGCAAATACACTGTTACAGCCTGGTCTTGTTACTGGCTAATGACTGAAGTACATGCCTCAGTGTGTACTCTGTTGCTGACTTGTGCTGCTGTACCTTTCCCAGCTCCTTTGTCATATTATTATGATTATTATATGATGTTACATAAAGGTGCTCTTTCTGTAAAGAAATTATTAGCATTTATTGTTGCTGTTAGTGGGAAGGTGTGTTGGAAGACACTGATAAATCTTAGAGCAGCTCAGTCAGAGCATTGTAATGCTGCTGTTAAGGGCTCACAAAACTGCTTTGATTAAGGGCTTAAGTGATCGTTATCAAACTTATTCAAATATGGAAGATCCACTTCCATGTCTGAGACTAATCACATTAAATACTGTAGGCCTGTGTTTAAATGGTATCTGTTTAAATCTAATTTGCACACTACTACTTCTAAATTCACTGGGTCTGCTCTAGGATTAGTGGTGGTGAGGAGCACTGAAGTGACAGATGACCAGTTTGCTTCTGGTTTGTTTGCTCTTTCATAGGAATGATGATGTGGTAACGTTCCAGGACTGGTGGGAAGCTTAAAGAGGTCATGTAAAGGCCTCAGGTTGGGTTGGGGTTTTTTTCAGTTCAAAACTGAATTTGGATGAGGTTTTCTGTGGCAGCTGGGAACACTTCGTGTTAGACTAAAACCAGATGGAATTATCTACTTTGCTTTGTCAGGACTACTCAAATTGTCTCTTTTCCTGTAATTTTTTTTTCCCCAAATCTTAGGAACTCCAGCTTCTTTGAACAATGCTTAAACAAGTAGCTCCTTTTATCTTGTTAGGTAGCATGAGCAAACATCACTTATCTTCTCCCTGGATGATACTGTCATTTCCTAATCAATGAAACACCCTTAGTGAGAGCACTTTCAGTAACAATTGCACTAAAATATCTGGTAGTTGCAACATCAAGCTTTTCACAGGAGTTACCAAACACTCTTACTAACAATCAAACATGAGAATTGATCTTGTGTGGTTTTTCTTCTTTGGGTATTTCTGCACTATCTACAATTGTAGCACCTGCTTGTGTGCAGTGCTGTCCACAAATAACATTGAGACATGAGAAAAAACATGTATCAGTTCAGAAGCTTACTTCGTGATCCTATTGCAGTAGATGCCGATCCATACACACTAATGTTGGTGACAAAAGTCACGTGGAAATAAACAGCCCAGGGCAGGGGAATATAAATGTGCAGACTGCCTTAACCAGTACAACCCTAGCTCCTCGCTTAGGCAGCTGTCTGTGAGTAAAAAGTTCTGGTATCTTGGGGTTGTATCTGTCTCAATTTGTTAGTTTGAGCGTTAGCTCTAGCTTCCCAGCTCTCTGTTTCTACAGTTGGAAATTTGGGGCACAGAGAAAACTGGTTAATGGTTCTGTGCCCATAAAAATTCAGAAACAAGATGACTTGGTAGGCAAGGATTTGTCTGTTGACACTTAATCCAGCCTCCCCTCCCTCTATACTATTTTCCTGTCTCTGTGCGTCATAGGACATTTCCTCTTAAGTCATAGAAGATTATCAAATACTCAGTTTCAAAATCTTAAAAGCTGTTCTTGGAAAAACCACTGAGTATCACGCTAATTTCTAGTATACTTGATATTTATATATAGAAACACTTGTTACACTCTGGCTGCATTACTGAGCTTCTCTTACTTACTGAATTGTACAAGTGCTCCAGGATTTTGAGGCCAGGCATCAAATGGTGCAGTTTATCTCCAGCTTCCATGACAGGATAAAATGCTTTTACATCAGTTAGGTTTCCATTTCTTCTTCTGTACTTTGTTGCATATTCTTAAACGTCTCCAAATCCCCCAACAGTCTAATTCCTCTTGTGTGTTGGGTATTATATGCCATCCCCTCAGAGTCTCAGCATGGGCATATGGTACTGTGTGTGTGCATCTTGCTGATAAATAACAGCAGTCTTTTTAATTCATTGACTCCTAAGACTTTCAGGAGATATGTCAATGTAATGTTATCTGGGGAACTTAATTGTGTGAATGTCCACGATAGCAATGAGGTTTTAATAGTAAAGTGACTCAGTATTACTTGAAGTCAAAATCATTGTTGCTAAAGAGCTACAAGAGGGGATATCAGCAGGCTGCTTGAAGCTCGCTGTTCATGCTGCATGATGTTTTACTCTTGTGTCTATACCAAGAAGTCCCTGCAGTCTTGCCCCTCTGTGACAGCGAGGGTTCTGTTCACTTGTTGTGCTTCCCAAGCAAAAGGGTCTATGCCCTTCAATTCCTCATTAGTCTGATGCTGGTGACACACCAGCTCTCCGTTTTCCTTATCTTTGATTCCCAATGCTCTGTTTATCCCATATTTATTTATTTCTGAACAGGCAAGAAATCTTTCAGGGTACATGCAAGTCTAAAACTCTGTTGAAAGGATCAGCTTAGCAGAGCTGTGTTGTTCAGTTGCAAGATACCAGTGACTGGTGTATACCAGTCTTGGGTTGGATGGACCATGAACTGCATGTGGGTAACGGCTATCAAAATGAGGACTGAACCTTGTTCTCTAAAGCAATAATAGCTTATTTTGCTTTTACCAATGAAATGTGTTATTGTTGCTTGGAATGTTTCGTAATTAAGCTGATAGCTGTAGTAAGCTGCCATGCAATTACCCCATAGAAGGAGCTGACTTGCTATCTAGACTATGAATGAGATCTGTTTCAGAATTCAGTTCTTTCTGGACGCTTCAAGGAAGCCTGAAAGATATGTTTTAACTCCATATGCCTTGCATGTTGATTTTAAATATTTGTCACTTTGAATGACTTCTTTTACTCTGCACGGATGGAGGAGACCACTTACTTCTGAAGCACTTCTCATGAGTGTGTTATTCTTGGATCTGACAGCCTCTATATTCTTTAGAAGGCTAGAGGCATGCAAGGAAGACACATCCGTAATCTTAACTTACTGGTTTCTACTAGTACTTAATGACTGCAAACTATTCTTTGCAGAAGCCCATATAGCTATTATTTTTTAATTAAAATCTTGTGGTGGTGGTGTGAATGTGATCTCTTACCTCCTGTAATTCTGTCAATGGAAAAGCATCTGGCTCGATGCTCCTCGTAAGAAGCAATCTTTGCTCTATCTAGATGCGTTATCTTCCACGTTTTGATTTGCAGTCATATGGTCGTGTTACAAACCCCGAGTCATCGTTGCTCTAAAGGAACAGTGCAACAATACAGAATCCAGCCAATTTTTAAATTAACTGAAAGTATCCCCTTCTGGAGTCATTACAGCTTTCATTGTTGAAAAGGTGAATGTTTTACTTTTTTCATGAAGGAACAAGAAACTTGTAGCAGTATGTGAAGTAGTACAGATGACTACTCACAAATGTGTAAACAGTAAGCATAAGGCATTTTGTCACCTTTTTTGATAATCTTGGATGCAAAACTCTGCTCGCTTTGGCTGGGCTAGAGTTAATTTTCTTCATAGTAGCTAGTGTGGGGCTATGGTTTGGATTTGTGCTGGACACAGTGCTGATAACACAGGGTGTTTTAGCTAACGCTGAGCAGTGCTTACACAGAGCCAAGGCCTTTTCTGCTCCTCACACCACCCCACCAGCGAGCAGGCTGGGGGTGCACAAGGAGCTGGGAGGGGGCACAGCCGGGACAGCTGACCCCAACTGACCCCAGGGATATCCCACTCCATATGGAGTCATGCTCAGCACATAGAGCTGGGGAAGAAGGAAGTGGGTACATTTGGAGTGATGGTGTTTGTCCTTCCAAGCAACCATTACGTGTGATGAAGCCCTGCTGTCCTGGAGATGGCTGAACACCTGCCTGCCCATGGGAAGTGGTGAATGAATTCCTGCTTTTGCTTTGCTTGTGCAGCTTTTGCTTTACCTGTTAAACTGCCTTTACCTCAACCCACGAGTTTTCTCACTTTCACCCTTCCGGTTCTCTCCCCCATCCCACCGGAGGAGAGTGAGTGAGAGGCCGTGTGGGGCTGAGCTGCTGGCTGGGGTTAAACCATGGCAAGAACACACAGAAATTTTTAGTGGTAAAAAGATCCACTGTAAAGCATTCCCTTTTGTATTTTCTCTGAGCAATTTAGAATACATCCTGTTCTAGTGCTTACACCTGACCTTGTTTCTTTAAATGAATGTGAATGTGGTCACTTAACAGCATCTCTGCTGATAATGTGCAGCTTCCACGGGAATTCAGTTGTTTGTGTGTGCTCTTCTTAGTTTTGTTATTACTGACTGTTCTCTTAACTTGGTTGGTTGGTTGGTTTTTTTTTGCTCACCTCTGTACTTCTTATTTTTCAATACATGTAAGAGATGATGGTTGAATTAGAATACAGAGATATTAAAAGTGGTATAAGATCAACCTTCAGTCATAACCTGCATTAGCTTATCCCCCTCATCTCATGAGAGCAGATACTTCCCAATATTCTCACTTTAGTTCTTAAACATTATCTTAGTCTGCATTTGCTTCACTTATGCAGGGGGTCTGGAGTCTTTCTAAGGCTAATTTCCCGTGGTAATTTGAAGCTCTCATAATCAAATAGAATCACAGAATGGTTTGGCTTTGAAAAGACCTTAAAATTACCGAGTTCCAACCCCCCTTCCATGGGCAGGGACACCTCACACTCAACCATGTCACCCAAGGCTCTGTCCAACCTGGCCTTGAACACTGCCAGGGATGGAGCATTCACCACTTCTTTGGGTAACCTGTTCCAGTGCCTCACCACCCTCACTGTAGAGAACTTCTTCCTTACATCTAACCTGAACTTCCCCTGTTTAAGTTTGAATGCACTCCCCCTTGTCCTATTGCTACAATCCCTGATGAAGCATAAGATTGTACTGATTCTCAGGTTTGAGGGGGGATTTACTTTTCTTTTTTTTACTTACTTCAAGTGTCTTGCATGTTACCTGCTGGTGCTGATGCTCTTTTTGTTGCGTTAAAGACTGATTCTTCTGATATTTTTTCCTCTTGTTCAAATAAGCTTATCATTTATCCACTCTGACTTTCAGTTTGGTTTTCATTTCCACTTTTGTTTGTGGCATACATTCCCTTTGTGGTTGCTTTGAAAGCTACAAAAGCATCCTTGTTGAATATAACTGCTAGTCACAGTTGTGGGGTTTTGTTGGGTTTTGGTTTTTCTTTCCTGAAGGGGGTCAGTGCTACCTAATAATTGCAGTTAATTATGTCTATGTAGTGAGGTGTATCTGATAAAGCATTTCCTTTGTTCCTAAGTACCAGTTCATAGAATCATAGACTCAATGAGGCTGGAAAAGACCTTCAAGATCATCAGGTCCAACTGTTGCATCAGGATTGCCAAGTCTACTATTAAATCATCTCTTTAGTTCACCAGCTAAACCATTGTTGTAAACAACGTTGTTTTCAATATAGGTTATTAACAGCCTTTTGCTTTTAACTGCTCCATTGGCTAAACTTTGTAAAGGTTTTGGTAAAGAAAACTTTCAAATCACAGCCTCTTTCCACAGTGTTTTCAAATAACATGTAATACCATGACTGGTGGGGATTTAGAGGTGCTTCATCGAAGTCTGCCCAGTGTAAATGCCAGAAGCACCACGACAGTAAAATCATCTAGCCTGGGAAGTTGTATATGGGAGTGAGGATCCTCAGGCCTGGCATGCCCCAGCCGCTAGCTTCCAGGGTCAGGCTGCTTCTGGCTCATCTTCTACCCGTCCCTCTGATTCTTCATGTTTGCAGCTGTACAGTGCCATGGGCTCAGTAGCTGGGTTGTTCTGTACACATTTTGCACTAAAGACTTCTCAAAATGACTCCAGAATGTTTGAGTAACCTCTTAGTTGAACTGGTATCATCTCTTGTAGAGTTACGGTACAGGCAAGATCCTACTGGCTAGATATTTGGCGTTTTGTTTTCTTCGCTGTAGAAAGGGCTTAGGAACATCTTTCTGATGCTTCATGTTGGCACCCATCTGACCTAGATGAGCACCAGGAATAAACCACCAACAGAGAATTTGGCCATACCTGACTTCTCATGTGAGACCAGGTTTTCTCATGTTTTCAGGTTGTCGAGTTGCTTAGATTTAAATAACTTTTCAAAGTCATTTCACTGCAGTCTCTTGTCCAACAAAGCTTGTAGACTATGAGATTATTTGGCTTTTATGCCAACAGCCTTATTACCTAGCCTGTGAAAATGTAGCTTTCATCTCAGTCATCCCTGTTTTGTGATGAAACTTGTCAATTTCCTCCTATCTTTTAACTCTCAGTGTTTGGAGTGGGTTTTTTGGATGGCTGATCTAAATGCAGTTTGCACTTTATGGCTTTTCTCAGATGACTAACTTGATTTAGTTAAGTAGATTTAGTCCTTGTGGAGGGATTCTTTCTCCTGAATATGCCTTTATTTGGATTAAATTTAATAAGGAGCTATCACAACTGAAATAAAAGTGTTCTGCTTCAGTCATAGTATATAACCTTGTTGTAGGTGGTTGTTCAAAGGTTGTCATGCTTTTTGTAGACAAAACCTAAACCACAGACTTTGAACTAAATATCAAAAGGCTTTTGAAGATATTTTTGGTGTTTCATTTTCTCATAAGGGTCTCTTCATCCCAGTAGGGACTTTTGTTTGTGGGTCTTTGGTTGGTTTTTGCTTGTTTGTTTGTTTTCTGTAGAGAAGGTTTCCTGCTGGCTTTATAGTCACTTCTACTTATCAAGAGCCCATCTGTACAAGTCCTGTTTCTGTCATCCCATAACTGAAAGCATAGATTTATCAATACTGTCTCAATCTGTAAGTCGCATAAAATACATTTCAAAATCGTGTGTTGCCACTGGTTTGTTCTTTCTACTCTTCTTTAGAGTACAGAAAGATGCAAAACTTCATCTGACAACAAGGAAAGCTTAGGCATTTTTTTGAGCATCGTTTTCATTGCCCGAGTGCCTTGTGGTGTTGCGTTGTTTTGGGATTTTCTGTTTGTTTGATTGGTTGGTTGGTTTTCAGTGGCATTCTTTGTGTCTCCTGTGAGCTGTTCCCAATCCCTACAGCTTGATCTTTTGGGAATTTTGTTACATGCCAAGCCTCCTGAGCATCACTGTGGTGGATGGGTATTATTTCCCCATGTCCTCGTAGTCCAGAAATGCCAGCCAACGGTCAGAGCAGCCTTGATGTTTTATGGGCAGATGTTCCAGCTAGGAGAGAGCTTGGAAGCAAAACAGATGGCCAGATAAGTGGAAGGGGATGTAGGTCTTGTGGTTAACTTCTCACATACCTACACAGCATGCCTGCCGCAAGCAGTGCTTGAAAAGCATGGTTCTCCAAGTTTTTGATTATGTCTTTAAATAAGGAGTAGTCTGAGCAAAGCCTTGCAGACACCCGAAGAGTGTTACAGCTTTATAGATAAAATTAACAGCACTGTGGAATATAAAAAGAAGCACAAGTTGTTTAAAATTACAGATGTAAAGTCTGCTTAGATGTAAATATCTTAATTGCCAGGGGTGCACATTCTTCACTGTTTAAACAGGTTCTAATGTGTGAAGAATATAATTGAATCTTACGCATATAACTTGTAAAATTAGTTCATGATCTCTTTCAAGGGCTTGAAGCAATTTAATTGATAAAATGACATTTCTGTTGAGCACAAAACTTTTGTTTATGTTTAAATCTCTAGAAATAACTATTTTCTGGACACTACCCAGTATATATTTTCAGGTTAAGATGTAATCTCATGTCAGAAGAATTAGCTAAAGCTGTGATTTAATGTTTTATGAACTTGAGTGGAGTTTTTTTAGGTTGAAACTGCCCGCAAGGTAGTCTGGAGGAACTGTTTCCCCAGGTATGCTACATAAAGGATAAATCTGGCTGTTAGCATTCCAGCCTGATTTCAGACCTCCAGTTCTCATTTGCAGCCAGAGCACTGTGTTTTGCGATCATGTTTCAAAGCAGAGCTAGAATGGGAGGTCCCTAAAAAACCCTGTCTTTAAGCACCATAGGAAAATGTCTACTCGGTATACCTTAAGCTAATTTGGAACTGTAAACCAATGGATAGAGAGAAGCATTTAGCTGATGGAATGTCTTTGAACTGCGAAAGTAAAATACTTTTTTTAAGGCTGAGTCTAAGATCATGTGTATTTTCATTATAAGACAGGTGTTGGCTTCAGCAACCTGCCCAAAGTTAGTAAACTGGATATTTAAACTTTTTTAAAGAAACCTGAGTAGGCAGTCACACACAGATGTATTTTCTTCGTTTTGCTTGAACTGTTGAGGTGGGAACAGCAGCATTACATTGGTTAGCTGTATAGCTTGACACAAAGAAGTCAGGTATTGGTTTGGGGAATTGTTCCTGGGATGTCTGCTTATGTACACTTGAAGCTGGTGGGGTCTGTGTTTAGTGTTTACTCTGAAATCATGAAAATGTAGCATGCCAGTAGGATGGAGAATGGAAATAAGCAGAGTTCCCAGGTGGTACAATCAAATCATGAGGAAGCACCAAATGAAAAAGTCCAGTCCCAGTCATAAAAAAGAACAAAATTTTTCGTACTGTTGCTGTAACTTCCTTGTAACAGTGCAAACAAAACAAGGAGTTTCTCCTCTCTGCCTGACTGGGAATGAACCTTCTAATGTTTTGTTACATGTCATTTGTCTGGGAGTCCATTTAATAATAATTTTTGTAAGGGAGTTGTATGTGTGTGTGTTCATATTCCTATTAGTTAGAAAGACGTGTCAAACAGCGTATTCTTTACTGCTGCACAGTTAGAGGGGTGAAGGGAGGTTGTGTGTGTGTGTTTTGTTTGAGTTTTATTGGTGTTTTTTCCCTTTAAACATGATGATATCCTGAAGAGAGCTTTCTGTGAGCTGGCAGTGTGATTTACTTTTTTGGAAGCTCTGCATAGAACTAGGAAAGGACATGTTATAATTTGTGGAGTGAGACATTTATTAATAACTAGAACTAAATCTAAAAGCCAGTGTTTGTCTTTGGGTCTAACAGTGCTACTCTTAAGCATTCTGCTTTTGAATGGCAGTGGATTGGAACAGAATAGGTTTGTGCTCCATTACATGCCTATGTTGCAGTGCTTTGCTTGAAGTAAAGGCAGAAAACTTGCAATGACAAGATTGGGGTTTATTTGATTGGTCTGGAAAACCTCATGTAAGTAAAGACGATGGAAAGATCAGTGCTCAGTGCTGCTCCTAAAATCCTCGCCAGTGTCTTTTCAAGTTAATCACAGCCAAGTTATCAGGGGAGTGGAAGGCCTGACCGTGAAGATTACTCTAGGGGAAAGGTTTTACAGAAGCAAAGAATAAGATAGGGAAGACAATCTTTGGAACTGAAAATTGAAGGCAGCTAAAAAAGGATAAATCCCTTAAATACTTACCATGTACAGTGTGAATGGATAAATAGTAATAGTCCAGAAGGGGTGGGAGTTACTTTAACCTTTAATGTGAAAATACAATTTCTCTTGTGCTTTGTAGTGATGTTTTAAGCTCTTACTGAAGTTCTTCTTAATGTAGGTTACACACTACAAGCAATATCCACCTAATACAAGCAAAGTATATTCCTACTTTGAATGTCGTGAAAAGAAGACTGAAAATTCCAAATTAAGGAAAGTGAAATACGAAGAAACTGTTTTTTATGGTTTGCAGTACATTCTGAATAAATACTTAAAAGGTAAGTGTCTCAAATTCCAGTAAAACTTTACTTGTAAATAAATATCTTAATTTTTCCTCAGGCCTGGAGTCTTATAGTTGAAACAATTCCAGATTATCTTGATACGGTGTAGGTATTGACATGTGTAAGGTCTGATTTATGATTCTGAAAATGATATGTCCCCCCTCATAAAATGGTATTGACTTCTTAATTCAGACACCTCTTAAGTATGTATGTTCATGCCTGTGGTTTATTAAAAATGAAGAGGTGTTCATATCCATCCCAGCTTCAGTGGGCTAAGTTGAAAAGAATGGAAGTAGAGCAAGACTGTGCATAGAATCACATGGAGATAGAAAGATTCAAGGAAAAATACATTTTGTATTTTAAACATAAACTTCAGACTGTATTTTATTTACTGTGTAAACTAATAATGGTTTTAATTTCCCTTAAATTTTGACTGCCACTCTGCTTAGATCATTGAATACGGCAGGTACGTGTGAAAGTGTTTTCAATCTTGGCAATTTTAAGAGTAACATCTGAAAATTCCTTGGGGCCATTTAAGAGTTTGTTTGCTTTTTTTTTGCATTGTGAGCAAATATCACCTGTTGTGACCTAAATACAAATTGCCTTCTGCCAAGCTTCAGAAGGAAAACTTCAGTCATATGGTTGAATATCATTGTTGATCCAGAATCCGTAAATAACTCTGCCAATTCCACCAAAGATTGGAATTCCATTAAAATCGAAACACTCAATAATCTTGTCTCGTTTCTCTAAGGATTATTTTCTCATGTTTGCAGTAGATGTTTGGTCCTACAGCAGTAGCAGTGCTCATTCAAATAATGTGGTTAATCTGTCAGTTCCTATCAAAAGGTGGTTACAACCAAAGACTGGTTGTAAGACCTCTCCATGGGGATTCTCCCTGGAGCAGCGTAGCTTAACCCTTGTGCTGGTCTGGTTATGTCTCGTTGCATGTGCCAACTTGCACAGTCATCACATTCCTCTGGGAAAAACACTGCTACTAAAGCTCGTGACAGGTGTTTAACCATCACAAAAGAGTAATAACCTCAAATTGTTCCTGAGTCACCTGCAAGCCACGAGTGTACTTTATCCGGTTGGTTTCTTAAGCATCCTGATCAGTATAATAAATGCAAGTAAAATTGGGTTTTAACATAACTAGTAGACTGCATTTGACATGTTCTTCATGTCTTTTTTGGAGGCAAAGTGACTTTTCTGTGTCTGAACCTTTTGATTATTTAGTTTATAAATTGGTGGATATCCTAAGTTTCTAAGCTTTCATCTGTTTCTAAAACTACAGGTAAAGTGGTGACCAAAGAGAAAATCAAGGAAGCCAAAGAAGTATATAGGGAGCATTTTCAAGATGATGTCTTCAATGAAAAGGGATGGAACTATATTCTGGAGGTAAAAATTCATGAAAATAGTATGAGATCATCAGGAAGGATTTGTGAATCAACTGTAGAGCAGTCTCTCATTTTAATGGTAGTAAAGACTGGATAAATTTAGCTTTTTATGTTTAGTGTACAGGGAGTAGCAGCTGTCAAAGAGTAATTGTGTAATTGTAATTCCATAGAGAAAAGTAATTTTCATCCTTTCAGATGCCAAATATGGCTTTGTAGGTAATAAGGATTTATGGTTGCCGTCAGCCAGCTAGTATAAGAGAGGGCTTGTTGCCAAGTCTCCATATGTAATACAGTGCTTAGTGGTTGCTTGCATCATTTACATTACTTTCTGTACCTAATCATAACCATTTATTCTAATGCAGAAAGCATTACAACTTCTTGCATGTGTAAATACTTCCAGAAAACGTGTATTTTGTTCAGTTGTTTCCTAAATTTTTCAAATATTTAACTTAAACTTTATTATGAAGTACAACGCTTGAGCACTTCTGACACAGAAATCATTCAAATTAAGTCTTTCCACGATTACCCTCTTTTCCTTTTGTTTCAAAAGGTGTCAGCCTTCCAGTAATTGCAAACATCTCTTCTCTGTAAAAGCAGCAGATTCAGCTAATAGCATTCATCAAAGCTGTTCTAATATCTGCAGATGAATTAAATGCTAACTTCCAGTGTAGATTCCAGTGCATGAATATTTTTGGTATTTGAAGACACTTTTTTAGTTCTTTCTGTTTATTTTTTTTTCCCCTGGATAATCTGACTGCAATTATTTTATGGTGGCATCTGTCTTATAACATCTGGATGTCATCTTGCAACCAGGGTGGACCATAAAGTGCGCAAGAGAAAAGTGAATTTCAATTAAATGTTGCAAATGGCAGCAAGGTAAATAAGCGCCCTGTTTTCTAGGAGGGAACTATGGAGAGGTTTGTAGAGCACTTGCTTCCATTTCAAGTAACTTCAGATGCAAATTCAATTTGTGTTTCCTTTTAGGCTGTGTTATACGTTGTGAACTGCTTTCCTCTGCATTTAAAGTAACCTTGATCCCTTTTTGACCAGACTGAATTAATACACTTTTAATGCTTTATGTCTGTCTACACTTGAAGCTTAACTAATTCTGATCAACTTTTGGTTTAGTTAAAAGAAGTCCTCCTGCATACCCCTTGTACAGATAGTTTATTCCTTTGTCAGCTTTTCGTGTTAAAATTGTGCATATAATAAACTAATATGATTTTCACTTCTTAGATGCTGGTGGGTCTCAAACAGGAAGTGTATGTATCCTTTGGGTCTTTGTATGCCCATATGCACACACAGACCCTGCTTCTGCTCTCTGAATTCCTGTTTAGTTCACCTACCTACCACAGTTTGCTCTCTGGCTCTGTTACCTAACCTGTAGTGTTGGTAAAGTAGAGGGAGCAGTAGCTGTATGAGTGAAGTGCCAAACTGAATTTGAAAAGTACATGTATTAATTTGTACTGAGAGTAAACGAATGAGTAAATACTGATGGGGGAAGTAGTGGAAGAGAGGAATGGACTGCCTGGAGAGCAAGGGGGTAGTGTGAAGGCTGGAAGTTGGCAGGAATTGATCCAAGTGTTTGAGATGTAATCCCTGAATTGTACCAGTTGAATCTACCTAACAATTTTGAAAAGGGCTATAGCATAGTGCTGTGGAATGACCATACTGCTTTTTTTCCATGGACAAAATCAACACCTACAGCAACTTTTGAAATGTTTTGTTCTTTCTCTTAACTATACTTTTGTCTTCATTGAATCACTAATAAACTATTTTGAGCTTTTTTGAAGACTTCATTGTCCTTCGTTAATCCAGAACAGACATCTCCCAGTCTGACAACTAAACACTGTGGTTATATAAATACAATTTGCTTCAGCATATTTTACTTTCAAAGAAACTTTTAAACTGTAATGCAGAAGACACTTCTGATGTCTTTGGGGCACTGAAGAATAAGCTTAGATGCTACTTATGAATCAGTGTAATTACTCTGAATTAATGCAATTTTTATTGCCTTTAAAGAATAGTCTGTCAAAAAATATTAATATACAAAAATAAGTATTACCAGTTTGGCTTGGAGACCTCTTTCAGAAAGTTATAACTACCCTTCTGAGGTTGCTGTTTGCAACTTACTCTTTTTCAAAAGGCATATTTCACACAGTGTTTAGTCCTTCAGGGATGAAAGACTGAATTTGACAAAATGACACTTCAAGATGAGATTTCATGTTTAGAGAATAATTGAGATGATAAAACATTCTTTGAAATAGATATTAGATGGATCCTGCTCTTATAAACTAACAAAGCATACAGCTATACTAAGCAAAACGAGATTCCTTTTGAAACCCTAGATAATACCTAACATGGGGTGGTTTTGGAGTGATTGTTTGGTTTGGGGTTTTTTTTGTTAGCTTACTTAATGTGAAAGCACTGCAGAAAACTGAGTAGTGAGTATTTCTTGTTCTGTGGGTAGAAGTTACGTATTTAAACCTTCCTGCATCCATTTGCACAAGGAGTACAAGTGATAACCAGTATTTTGTTTGCTAAGAGACTGTTTTTAGGTTACAGGATTTTCCACCTATCTTTGATAAATGTGGGGTTTTATTTGTGTATTTGGGCTGATGGGTATGCAAACAAATATTTTATATCAAAAACTTTTAGAGCTGAAAGAAATTAATAAGAAGAAAGCTTTATAAATAAACTCATAGCCTGACTTTAATCCATTTTTGTTGAATGTAAGAGATAGGTCCTAATCCTTCCTGTTGTCTAACAGCGTTACTGTTTCTTACACAGAAATACGATGGCCATCTTCCTATAGAAATAAAGGCTGTTCCTGAGGGCTCTGTAATTCCCAGAGGAAATGTTCTTTTCACAGTAGAAAACACAGATCCAGAGTGCTACTGGCTCACAAATTGGATTGAGGTAAGTTTTGGAAAGTTTACTTGTTTTTTCTAAGTAAATATTAATGCACTTAAATTAAAGGCTGAATCACATATTGGTTTAAGGGGACAATCTCTGTCAGCTTTCATTTTCTGCTTTAAATAAGCCCGAATTCTTTATTCAGTACTCCTACACAGACCTTTTCCCCTACGTGGGAAGAGATTGTGACAAATTTAAAGGAAAAACTTAGTGCTTTCATCCACAGGAAAAGGAGGATGGGGGCAATTGTGTCTGTAGCTTAGGAGTGATAACTCTGGAGATGGCCAATACCTGGCCTGCCTTATAAAGGTATTGTAAAGGGTAATTACTTTAGCTCTAGAGCAAACTTTTTGAGGCATAGGTGATGAAAATAATTAGACCCTTTTGTGCCTGATTAAATGCCAAGTGGGGATTTTCAAGTCCTAAGCAAACCTACACCTAATAATGTGATGGATTTTGTTTTAGACCATTCTTGTGCAGTCATGGTATCCAATCACAGTTGCTACAAACTCGAGAGAGCAGAAGAAGATTTTGGCCAAATATTTGCTAGAGACGTCTGGCAGCTTAGAAGGACTGGAGTATAAACTGCATGACTTTGGCTACAGAGGAGTTTCTTCACAAGAGGTAATATGCCTTGTCTGATAATTTGAGGACCCTAATTGTTCTTAATTATAAATGATTGTAACATTTATCTGTTGCCAGTTGTGTCCTTGTTGAGCAGTGAAACTGCAAATGCATAGGGTGCAGTGTTTGGACTTACTGTGGAGAGGGGAGATCTGGGGTGAGGGGAGAGGTATGTGTCTAAAGTGTAGCAGAAGACTGGGAGAGGTTTCTTCTATGTGGAAGGTGTCTTTACTCTGTAAATGCATGAAGAGGTTATTGGTGAAACAGGAGCCAAGTCAGTTTTGCTATTACAAACTAGTGCTAGGCAGTGACTGGATTTAGGCACCTATATTTGGCATGGCAGCTGAAAGTTGTATCTTTTTCAGACTGCAGGGATAGGAGCTTCAGCTCATTTGGTGAACTTCAAAGGAACAGACACTGTAGCAGGAATTGCATTAATTAAGAAGTACTACGGTACAAAAGATCCGGTTCCAGGATATTCTGTTCCAGCTGCTGAACACAGGTAGGGATATTGGAATGTCTTTTTAAAATAGCTTAACAAAATGCAATTTTTTTTCTTATCCATCTTTGTATCCAGAAGTATTAAGCTGTTTCACTTATACAGTGTTAGCCATGACTGATCCAGCTGTTGAGGCCAAAGTTCAACATGGATACTTCTGTATGTTTGAGGGCCACAACTGCGGCATGGTTGTTCTTAACTACAGTGTGTTTAAATGTTTTTAACTATAATCTTAGTGTCTGAGTAAATTTGGATGATTCTTTTTAGAATGAACTTGAAGGCTTACAGGTTAAAGTAGATATTGAGGATTTACATTGTGAACTTTGAACTTTGTTTTAAACATAAAATCATAAAATGCAAAAAGCATGTAAGTTGCAATTCTGGATTCTCCCAGACTCTTCTCCCTCCAGAAGAGGCAGTTGGTCTAAAGATTCCTATTAGCGTAACTAATTTAGCCAATGGTAAATCCTTGATCTATCACTAGGAATTGTGAGTGAGTTTTTTGAAAGTAAAGAACTGATCTCAAACAGACATTTGAGATTAAAAGCTCTAATTTTTTATATCTAAATCCTTTAGAAGTTCAGAAGTGAATACAAATCCTTGGATTTTAGTTGCATGTCTGCAAACTGAAATGGGCAGAATATAAAGGAAGGGATTGTTATATTTTTCCTATCAAGTAAGAAATCTAGTGCTTTTAAATAGTAAGTATTTTCCCTTACGATTGCAAGACAGATAATAGAAAGGCTTACACGAACAGCCCTCATAGGATAGTGGACTTCTTTAAAGAAACACGTAACTTTCTGAACCATTGCTGTAATGCTGTTCTAGAACTCCTGTTGATCAGTAGAAGTGACAAATTTTGTTTGAAGCTCTTAGCTTAGTACTACAGTCAAGTCCAAAAATGATGGCCCAAGCAACTATGAAATTCTTCGTAATGAAAGCAAGCACATGGAGTCAAGAGAATAAGTGTGTTTTGCACAGTGTATTGAAGTGCTGGTATGTGAGCGGACAGCTTAAACTGCCCTAGTTAAAGTTCACATTGCCAAAGGCAGACTGCAGTCACCCTTTCCAAGTTAATACATAAAAAGGGTCTTGTGCAAAAGATGTGAATTCTTCCAGAGTTGTTCTACTGTTCTCCAACGTGAGGTTGTGGTTCGAGAGTTGTGCCTACCTCTGGCATGCCACCAGAGTGGTTCCTTGGGCTGTCCCAGCCTCTTTGAAACACATTTTGTTTTGTCTTTTCACTACTGTGATTTGGGGCTTCTTCATACAGTAGTTAATGGTGGCATATTATGGTAAAACTTCAATGCCCACTAGCTCTTACTGCACACATATGCTTTGCATGAGAGCATTTTTAGTTACTGAACTTGGTTACGTTGGCTGACCTGTGACAGCCACATACAGAACAGCTACTGCAGGTCAGCTGGCATTCAGTGACTACTACCTCTCTTAGCAACATTATTTTATGTGCTTGCCTGTACCCTTGTACCAAGGGTAATGCCCTGAGGTTCCTCTAGAAGAATGTTTGTATGAGTGAGCATAATGGTTTTATATCAGTATTAAAAAAGAGAATAAATAGTGGTTTCTCCTACAGTTTTCCTAACACATGCTGTTAGTGCTCTGCTTCCCGTTTTGTAGTCTGAAGTTGCCAGGGCAGATGTTCTGTTCTTGCATCTGTAGTTCCCCAACTGCCTGAATTTCAGATTTAAGAATAACTCACAAATACTAAATAAATGAATAAAGAAAAGAAAAAAAAAAAAAAAACCACATTTACATGTGAAAGAAGTTTCATGTGTCAAGTGTTTGTCTCACTTATCAAAGATAACAGGGTGCTGTTTATTTAGTATATAGTATATTTACTGTCCCTGCAACACAGAGCTGATAAGCACATAATTTGTGCTGTCTTGTAATCATATTGCCTATCATTATCTTAAACTGCTGCTGGTAGGAAATACAGAATATGTGGTTTTATGTATTAATGCTGCTCTAACACAGATTTTTTTCAATTGATTTTCCAGTACCATAACAGCTTGGGGGAAAGATCATGAAAAAGATGCTTTTGAACACATAGTGACACAGTTTTCTTCAGTGCCTGTATCTGTGGTTAGTGACAGCTACGACATTTACAATGCGTGTGAGAAAATATGGGGTGATGACTTGAGGCATATAATTGAAGCCCGAAGTCCAGAGGCACCGCTTATTATTAGACCAGATTCTGGGAATCCCCTTGACACGGTTTTAAAGGTAATCAATCCTTTCTTGAAGCCATCGATATACACTGTTGGGAAGGGCAGTTGTTTGTTTTGTAATGACTGGCTAACAAACATAGGAAACAGAATGCTCTAAATTGATATGTATAGTATGTAGTTGATGCTGGGTAGTTTGGACCTATGTAAAATTGTAAACATTTGCCTCATCTCAGTATACACATGAAAACTTTTGCAGTCTGAATAGCTTAATCTTTTTCATCATCAAACCCATTCTTGCATACCATTCTTGAAGCTTTTACAATAGTTACCAGTTTTGCTGGTCTAATGATGCTGAAATGGTTCTATAAGGAGAAACTTTCATCGCTTAATGACAGATAAAACAGGAAATAACTTGAATATTGGTAGATGCCAGGCCAATAGGGCTTATTACCACTAAGTTTAGTTGTGCATTACTGTAATTTACTGGTTTATGCTACAAAGACAAATTTAGCACTCTTCTCCCTTGTGTAAGACGTGCATTTAAGTCGGTGGCATGTGACTCCCAAGCTTCTTGCCTCGTAGCTCCTTAGAGAGCACAATGCTTGTCGCAGTTCTATAATAAAAGCTAATGATATCTCTGACTTCGAGTAGTTGTCAGCCCTGCTTTATTAAGAAAGTAGGGGAGGTTTTAGTTATGTTGGTACTCTATCAAATCAAATACGTACAGCTTTATCACTTTTCTTTTGGGACAAGTGACATCACACATGAACTTTGAATAATCCTTACCGGAGCTGATAAGAAAAACTCCTAACTGAAGTGTTTCATTTTAATTACTGGTGGCTAACAAAATCACAGAAAACTGAAGGCTTCATCCACCATCTTAAGGGAGGTCAAAAGAAGAGCAGAATGTTCAGTTGACACATTTAATAGCAAAATCTCACAGCAGCCAAAGAGAGAAAGGAGGGAAGCGGGGTTCTGATCAGCTTTTGGGTACAAGTTCGTAAAGGTCATATGGTATGTGACTGCTTTAATCTAATGGCTTCCACCACAATGACTGGCATGCTTTTTGTTTCTGTGCCTAACTGGGCAGATTTAGAGCTGGGTGTGTGGGTATACTTATGGATTTTTCTTCTTTTGAGAGAGCATGACTCAAATGTGGAAGTTGTTTCGTTATTGGAGTGGCAGGCTCGTATGTTTAGTTTGAACTGTTTCCCTTTTCAATAGGTCTTGGAGATCTTAGGGAAGAAGTTTCCCATTACAGAGAACTCAAAAGGCTACAAGTTGCTGCCACCGTATCTCAGAGTTATTCAAGGGGATGGTGTGGATATCAACACATTGCAAGAGGTAGGAGATCCTGTTCATGTGTCAGGGTGACACTGGTAATGCTGATATTTAATCTGGACTTGGTTATGACTAGTCAGATGTTGCAGCAGAGACTGCTGACCCCACTCTGCCCTTCATTCAACACTGACAGGATATCCTAATGCATAAAACAAATTCATTAAAACTCCACAGGGAATTATTAAGATGCATAAAAAAAACCTAAAAGGCATTTGCTAATCCTGCTGTTGTAACCCTTCTCCCACTGTCTCTCCTTTTGTTTGCTTTCATCCTGCTTGTCAAGTCTAATTCAGATCAAAGTCTGGCAGTGTTCGGTCCTTTCATTGATACCTATAGCACGCTGCATGATTGCTGTGCCATAGGAAGAGTAGTAACTAACTGGTTTGGCTCATTAGTTACGTACCATCTGAAGTGTTCAGATATTGAATGCGTAGATTTGAAGGAGACTTGTTTTTAAAAACAAGGGAGGCAAGTTCATTGATAAGGCAACTAGTGGAATATGGATTGTTGAAAGCCCAGGATGTTTAACAGATGAGATTGTAGTCTGAGTCAAAAGTGCAATTCCATCAAGACAACAATTGGTTATTTAGTAGATGCTGAATGCGTGAAACTGGTTACAAATTCACCACAACTGACTAGATGGGAGATACTTGGTAATATAATATGGTCACAAAGGTATAAACTTCAGTAACCACAGAGGTGAGGTGTATAAAAGGAGGAGGACTTGACTTTATCAGGTTTGTCTGTGATCATTCATCGTCAGCTGTAATAGAGTTCAAAACCAGAAATAAGTTGAATAAATTTAAGATTAGTTTTACTTGATTTTTACTGATGCTTTTCTTAGCTTTCTAGATTGACACATCCTTAGGGTCCTCTTGACAAAGTTGATTTTTGCTGCTCCTCAAAAGAGACATCAGGCTTGGGTTTTAGTTAGTCTGAAACTATCTGCACATCTCATATGGGCGCGTAATGTGGACCTCAGTGGCAGAAATCAAATTTGTCACCCAGATCCTTAGAGAGCAGTTAATATTGAGATTGTTACTGTTATGCCAGCTGTAGTGCACTCATGCACTACACTTTGTTCCTCCAACAGCCTTAAAGCAAACTTTATTTTACTTTATTTTCTGTTCCATGTGGTTCATTAAGAATATGCAGCTGTGTTGATGTGCTTAACAGAACACAGGCATGGGAGGTTAATAGCTGGAAAAAACGTCTTATCATTAGATAGCAGGGGATGAGTCTCTTAAATAAACTTCTGCATGATCTCAGTAGCTGTTTAACAGGACTGATGCCTCTGTTAGTCAAAGTATGTTGTGGTTGAGATCTTCGTGAGTTGTGACAGGAAAGAAACTGGGCTATAAATTCTTTCTTGTAAGGAACTCAAAGGTTTCTTTCTGTAAGTTACATACTTACAGAAATAACTGGACAAAATTCAAGGATGCTCGTATAGCATCAAGTGTAATCAAAATAGTACAACTAGTGTTTAAAATCTTTACATTAGAGAGAAAAATGCATTGCTCTCCAAGTTCTAAGTAGAGCAGGAAAATCATTCCAGCAGCTAATGGAGGAGGATGAAGGACAGAAGGACCAAATCTTTATTCAGATGATCTGCCTGTTTACGTTTTCCTCAAACTGTAACTGATTATGAGGAAAAGTCTACCCGCAGTACATAGTAGAGGAGGTTAGAGATCCAGTTCCACAAGACTTACAGAGCAGGCATAACTCACTCCTGCCTAGTGGCCATCTTCTCATCCCTTCCTGACTCTCATCTTGCCACACACTTCATGTCAGCTTTAGTCATCGAGCCGCTGGTCATTAAACTAATGTAGCCCACACATGTAGCAGCAAACTAACTTGGCCAGAAGTGATCAGTTCTGTGGTTTAGTGAATTAAATTGGCCCTCAAAATGGGCCAGCATTCACCAGCACAATACAGCAGAGAAAATAACTGTTGTTTTGAGCTGGGAGAAGCGGGCAGGAAGGAAAGACGCATTTCTCATTGGACACTACCAAGTTACGCTGGAGCAAAAAGACCCATGATCTTGCAGCCTAATGTTAGTCATGATTGAATTTAATACATCTCTTTATCCTGTCATGCCAGAAAGCCCAAGGTTACCATGCTGACTTCTGAAAGACTGGGTAATAGCTTGCCATCAAAAAAAAATGACAAACCACCCAAACCCAACCCAACTCTGCAGTATAATTCATCCCTTTCACAAAGGAGTTTACGTGAATGAGTTATATGAATGTATTGTTGTGGCTGTCTTTCCCTTCCCTCCCCCCACTCTTTATAGCCTATGCAAGTGATTATTCTCATTACTCCATATCAGTCTTAGATTCTAGGCATGACTTACTGTTATGAGTCAGATGAGAGGTAATGGGTACAACAGGAAAAACTAGAATGAGTAATGGTAAATCAGTCTCAATTGACTATCCAAACTAGCTGTTTGCTAGTTTAATAGTTAGAAACAGCAACATAGAAAGCAACTCTGTATCAGTATAAACTGGATTTTAAAATTCTTTGTTTTAATAGGGGATGCTGGTAGAACAGGTAAGGAACCTTTTCTGACTTTCTTGTAGCATTTTCACTTTTTAAAATCATTCCAATCTGCTAACTCCACAATGTACTACACTTTCAAAGGATTTTCTTTGAACATTCAATTTCCAGATGTCTTTAAATTTTTATACAAAGAAAATCCTCTAATCTGGAGTCACAGTAGATACATTAGTCATGTTCATAATGGTCAGGGGAAGCTGGTCAAAACCTTGACACCTGAACTGTTCTCCCTGTATATGTTTGAAAGTGTGAGACAAGAAATTTTTCAGTGTTGTTTTCCTTTGGCGGAGGCTTCAGTTGCTTCAGATCTCCCCCTTTTTTTCCTTATTACTGCTGCTGTTTGCAATTTCTTCCCCATACCTAAGGAAGCTGTTACCTGAGCCTCTGCTCTGAGTCCCTGGTAGAGCCAGGGCTGTCATTCAACTTAGTCTCGATTTCCCTTCCCCACCCCTCACCAGCCAAAGATCAGTCAGAGTAAGGAAACCCCTTGGGAGAGGAAAGGTGGAAGCCAATCCTTCAGCCAGGGTAAGTGAGGAGTTGTGGCTGTGGCACAAGATGAACAAACCATCTGCAAATGAGAGCAGGAACAGTAGCTGAAGGGGGTTCACATTTCTTCTCACTCAGGCGAGAAGGTTAAGCAGCCATGGCCTAACTACGCTATACTTGTACTGGCATCTGTTAACCTACATGTATCAGTGAACATGAAGTCTGAGCCTTGGTAGGATGTTGTTTATTCCAGGTGTTTGTGCTACATCTTACAGGCATGTTGGTGTCACTTCAATGCTAAACTTAATCTATAGAACTGGAGAAGGAAAGGAGTAGAATACATTGCTCAGGCTTGGCCAGCAGTTCACGTGGCTTCAGGCTAGGTCAGTGTCTGGACAGAACTTGATCAGAGTCCAGGTGGAGTTTACCTACATTTGCCTTTTCAAAATACAGCATAGATAAGCAGAGCTGATGTCCAGGCCCAGTCAAGTCTGGTTTCTTACAGTACTTACTGTCCTTATGCTTAAGTAGAGGGTATACAAAATCCCTTTTCTTACCCTTCCTTTGTCGTCTTCTGTTACTTCTGAGATGCTTAAGGGAGAACTTAATTCATTTTAATCCTTTATTCCCCTTGAGTACCCTTTTAACTGCTTCTGGGAGAACCTAATCACCTGAAAATATGGATTCCTCTTGTGCATGGTCACCGTTCCAAAGGGTATGACTACTGCTAAAATTCACAGGTCTGTCATACGTTGACAGGGTATTTGTTCAGGATACGAAGCTTCCAAAGTGTTCTTTTAAGTGAAAGTCATGGTGGTAATGCCCAAGATTCATTTCCCTTGGTTTCTTAGATGAAGCTGGGTAAGTTGGTACTATTAAAATGATAGAAACTCACTGATGAAATCTCTATGGCAGAAATCCCTGCTAAAAATGTAGTGGAGATGTGTTTAGAGCATACCTTCAAAAGGTGATAGCTCTGCTGTTGCCTGGCCTCTGTCTGGCATTCAGACTGAGAGTATCTGTGAAGAGACAGTATGCATGTGATTAAGTGGGTAAGCAAAATAGTATTCTGTTCTCAATAATAGGCTCTAGTGCTTACATTAGTGACCTGTTATTAGCCACTTTCTGAAGTTGGAATTGTCTTTTTCTTTTTTTCCCTTATGAATGAAACTTTCATTTGCCTTAGCTGTCCCTGCCTTAGCTGTGGCTTGACATCAGTAGCTCCTGAAACAGCTCTGGTCAGTGTTACTCTGACATTTCTTTTTGATGCAGGAGGCTGAGACTGCATAGAATGAAGATTACCAGATTTCTGACGTTGATTTCTGAAACTGCACTGTTCCCCATAGATTATGTTGTTCCATTCTGTTTCTCACCTTCCTTTTTATCTGGACAGGTGGGATTTTTGCTATTTCACCCACTCTGAAGTTTTCTCACACACTTTTCTTAGTAAAATGGTTAGGAGATAGGAGTTCAAACACTCTTGTGTTGGAGCTATGACCATCATTTCAGGCTGTCATGAGGGTAACAGGTCAGGGGAAAAAATCTTGGCCATTTATGAGCATGACTGAACTAGCACCCATTACTCCAGGCTAGAGGATGTCATGTTTGGATAAACTGAGGGTAGGAGGAAATGATATAGTAAGTTTTAACTGACTGCTGATAGCAGTGAAGTTCACATTGATCTATACCTGCCTGAGAAGATGGGCAAAGCAAACTTTGTGAGCAGCTTTATGTATTTCCATTTCCCATCTCCAAAATTGCTGATCCAATTCTAGTCAATGTGATTTTTGGGAGAACTGCTCAGTTGAAGTTATTGGTCAAAGCGAGTAATAACTTTCTGGAGTTGCTGAGCAAGATGACTGCTCTGTTTCAGGACACATGCTATGCTTTGAAGTCTTCCCATAACTCTGAGAAATTGGGAGGCTCTGAAATACTCCCTTAAAGTCTTTCATTTTCTTTAGAGTTCTGAATGTCTGAGCACTGTGTTATTGTACTACCCTTATTTTGGGAAGTATATGTGCTGGCATGATAAATAGTTTTAAGGCAAAAGC
The DNA here is from genome assembly GCF_000696875.1 of Nestor notabilis. Lineage (NCBI taxonomy): Eukaryota > Metazoa > Chordata > Aves > Psittaciformes > Psittacidae > Nestor > Nestor notabilis. The sequence goes on from NW_009916065.1 coordinate 24,718, forward strand.
TTTCTACAACTATGCCATGCTGAAATCACAATTAAAAATGCAAACACTTTGCCAAGTATTGACAGAATTGTTACGTACATCTCCTGGAAACTGAATGTTAGTTGGTTTAATTGTCTGTAAAAGCATCTTGTTTAAGTAGTATAATATTCTCATGGAAGAATGCCATCACCTGAAAGTATGCTCTGTCATAATTTTCTTTCTTTTATTAGATTGTAGAGGGAATGAAGAAGAATAAATGGAGTATTGAGAATATTGCCTTTGGATCTGGTGGAGCTTTGTTGCAGAAACTAACCAGAGACCTCTTAAACTGTTCCTTCAAGTGTAGTTACGTGGTGACCAATGGTCTCGGGGTAAGTCTTTGTACAGCTTCTACCACTGTGTTTTCAATAGAGGCCTCCCCACTTGAAAACCCTCTTGACATTTCCTGTTACGCTACCACCACCTGCACTGGTACACGAGCCCCACAAAGCCCTCTCCATTGAAGTAAAACACTCTCTTCACTTTAGGTAAATGTCTTCAAGGATCCAGTTGCTGACCCAAACAAAAGGTCAAAGAAAGGACGACTATCATTGCATAGGACACCTGCTGGGGATTATGTGACGCTTGAAGAAGGAAAAGGAGACCTTGAAGAGTATGGGCAGGTATGGATTTCCAAAGTGTATTCATCACAAACTGAGAAAAAGCAGGTTTCAATTAAAAACTTAATTTCAGAATTTATTTTTTGTTATCTTTGTTCAACTCACTTCTTATTACCTCACATGTCCCCAGTGCCAAATTCAGTGACAGCAGAATGTCAGGGTGCCAGTTGAATGTTCAGGCTTTACAATTAGAAATATTTCTTCTTTGTTTATCTTCAGAAAGAAGAGAACATTGTTGCTTTTTCCCAAAACTAATGTTGCAGAGTATATGCTACCAAGTAGTTTTTTATGGGCTATGTTGCACAATTTGAGTAGTGATCTGAGCTGGAGGTGGGAGAGGAACAGCCATAACTAAGATTTGTTTCTACTTAACCACTGAGATTTTTAGATAGTTCCTTCTGGTGTTAATGATCTGTATATGGAGTAGTTACCTGGTATTTATCAAAGATGTAAATTTAAAACAGGAATTCAGTTTCCCTGTTAACTCTTTACAACTGCAAAATGAAGTATTTATGTCAGTAAAATAAGCACAAACTTTATGCCAATGTCAGGCTTTCAGTTTGATATCTTCTATATTTTCAGTGTGCAAGCAATGAAGTGCTTAACTTTAGAGCATGTTGAGTCTCTCTCTGAATTGAGAGGACTGAAAATAAGTTATCAACTTGCACTTAAGCCTTTAGAAGCTGGAAGTTTTAGTTTTCTGGTATGCAGAAGCACATTTCTGTGCTGCTAGGCAGAGGAGTACTACTAGGTGTGCTATTTTATGTAACAGTAAGCATAAAACTGAGATCTGAGAAATTTCAAGACAGAATACATTGTAGGTAATGTGTTTTGGAAAACACATCTAGGAAGAAGTATTTTTCAAAGTTATGTATATATGAATATGCATGTATATGTTTGTGATGAACATTCATCAGATATATACGTATATTTATATGTGTAGAGGGAGGGACCTAATGGTGAGAAATCTCTTTGAAACAAATCACAAGTCTTTGGCTCTGAATTAGGCAATATATATAGTTCCTTCATTTTTGACAGGTGAAATAATTCATTAAAAAAAGTTGTGGGACATTAGGGGTGTCTCTTTGTTGTACAGGTGCTGGGGCGCTCTGGGAAATTACAGGGAAACCTACTTTTGTGGTCCCGTTGCCCTAATGCCCCAGGTCCTTGCAACAGGTCTTCAGGCGGAGCGCCTGCTCAGCATTGCTGTAGTGCTAACGCACAAGGGCACAGCTTCTGTGCTAAGCTGTGCTTGTTGCTGTTTCAGTGTGTGTTTGCAAGCACTTCTAATGCACTGCTCCACAAAACGCGCAGAGGGGACAGTCAAGAAAGATTTTTATTATTTTTAATTTTTTCATGGTTGCTTTAGAAGAAGTAACTGAGGCTTAAATGAAATCTTTGATTGTATTTAATTGGTTGAGTGTCACCTTTCTTACTAGTTTGTAAGCTAGTAAAGTATATTTAGTGTGTGTATTTGCCTTTGGCCAGATGTGGACAGCTCACTTTAGTGACTACTCAGTACAGAGCTTCTGTCTGTGCACAGGGTGGCCTTAAGCCTTTGTTCTGCCTAACCATTAGTGAAAGGTGTCAGAAGAAGCTGTAAAGATTTAGTATCTTGGCAGTCTGAAGCTCTAGTCTTACCAGGGTTGGTTTGGGTGCTCACTTTTGACTTTGTATGACTCATGTTGTTTTTGCCCAATCACTCTTGCTGAAGCAGTGGTGTTTCTTGCAGGATCTCCTTCATACCGTATTTAAGAATGGAAAGGTAACGAAGTCATATTCGTTTGATGAAGTAAGACAAAATGCCAGGCTGAAGAACAGTGAACTAGAGATGACGTCTCACTAAGTTTCATTCCATGTCTGTGTATGTGTGTGTGTAACAAGTACGTACTGCATAGCTACTGGGTTTATTGTACAGATTTGTGTGTTTGTGTTTTATGACATCGTAGCCAAATTATTTGTTGGTTTATGGACATACTGCCCTATCTTTTGCCAGTCTTTAGAAAAGATGAAATCAGGAAATGGTACTTACATTGTAAAACATATTTAATGCTAAAGTGTGCTTTTTAGGGCCCTTTGCCAGTAGTGATTCAATCTGATATTGATCTTTTCACAAATGAGACAGAGCTGAGAAACTTTTTTATATATAACAATATCACAAAATGGATTTACATAAAATTATCATGATTGCTTTATGTTTATATTTAACTTGTATTTTTGTACAAACAAGATTGTGTAAAATATATTTAAAGTTTCAATAATTAAGTCTTTCCAACTTTTCATGATTTTTATGAGCACAGACTTTCAAGAAAATACTTGGTGGAGGGGGAAATCCATTGCCTTTTGTCCATTAATCAGCAAATAAAACATGGCCTTAAAGTTTGTTGTGACATCGTACCATTTGACAACTAAATCAGGAGTCATATCTCCTTAAGATCCCATAGAATTGCTGACCTCACCATTTCTTGTAGTTGTCTGTATTAGTAAATCTGCATTAAAGGAAATTGCTGTTCTTACTAGAAGGTTTAGGTACTACAGACCTTGCTGGCACAGTAAGGTATGTAAATGAAATGCCAAATCTGAAAGGATTCTCTACTGCAACTTAACTTGCCAAGTCTATCCCACTTGGCATATGCACCTCAATATTTTAAGAGTAAAATTTTTAAGAGATCTCCTCTTCCACTATAGAATATATGTGTAAAATACTGAAATATGGAAGCGGTGTATTTTAAAGTAATTACACTTCTGGGTTTATTTTTCATATGCTGTAAGTGACATGACTTTAAAGCAAAATACTGGACTGGGTAGTGCACTTTTTTACTTTTTTGTATTTTTTTCATTGATTTGCCTTTTGTCAGACTGGATGTTAAATTGTAAAAATGTTTAACTATTTTTGTTAACAACTTTAATAAAACTTTATGCTAGCCAAACTCCTACATGAATGGCAGACCTGCTTCCCCTTCTTGCCCTGTCTCATTGGGCTGAGGAGGGGCTCTTATTTTGCAGAGGGTAGATGTAAAATAATGTGTTTGAGAGATACTTTTGAACTGTCTGCACTCGATTGTATTTGCTCTCTGCATATGCTTGATTTGAGTATCTGCTGGAAAATGAAACTGTTGAGGATTTTATTTGAGAAGCTATGTAGTAACCTCTGAGATGTTCGATAGTACTGTAGGATGGCTCTCACTAGAAAAGTACCTCCCTTAGAAACAAAAACCAACAGCAAATGGCTCCTGCGTTATGCTGGTGATCAGCTATCAGCCAATGGCTTAATCTAGTGATGTAATTAATGCTTCTAATTAGTAAATGATGTTACAGAAAAATTTTAGGGGTCTTCTAAAATTTAAGCTACAGAATTTTATAAAACATGCTTTTAAAGGAAGATTGAAAAGCCATACTTCATTGTTCTTATTCTCTTGCCAAAAAGGGCCACATCAAAGCACCCATAAATGTTTCCAGGGTTTGTGGTTAAAACGTTTATGCCCAGTCTCAATAGTTCTTGTTAATAAAAACTTGTTTTCCACTTGTAGTGTATGTAATTATACATTGAAGTGATGTATTGTTTCAAAAATAGTGCTTTAGTAAGTCTCTAAATGCTGACCTTTCACACTGATGAACTGCCTTCCCTTTGCTATTAATGATACTGTTTGTATTTGGCCAGGAAAGATTTTAAATCTGGACCTAGGATCAGTAGCAGGTAAATAGTACAGAGCCTATTTCACTCCTCCCCATGTGTACTAGGGAATTTTATGATGTATGGTTTAAAAAACAATAAAGTAAATGCTGCTTTCATTCTCTACCAATAAAGATTTTGATAACTATTGACTACCCATAACTGATATTTTTGTACTTGAGAACTGAGGATATACTGTGGAAGCACTGCTTTCTTGTGTACCGTGAAATACATAATTGTTCAGTATTGTCTAAAACTTTTACCTTATTAGTTGGAGACTCGAAGCAAATTGCTTGTGCATGTCACTTTCAGGAAGTTGTCACACCACTTATTTTATTAAATGTTAATAACTTTAAAAGGGGAAAAAAAGAAAACCACCTGGTGCTATTCAGACCCGAATACGTGTGTGTCTGTGTTTGGCGGTTTGACATTCTGGGCATCAAGGAGTTGACAGAAATGACTGCAGTGCTTGAACCATACAATATCCTAATTCTTCCACGTGAAAGCAAACAGCATGTTTGTTTGCTTGAAATTACTAGATTTATAGTCACTGATATCTTTTAATTATGCCCATTTCATAATATAATGCAATATTTGTATTTAAAAATAGGAATTGGGAGTTTTGTGTTTAATACTCTTATTTGTAAACATATTTAGCGTAAGAAATGGATTTTATAGGATTTTTTTTTTTTCTTCAGCTGCATGATTATGACAAGATACTTTTTTGGTACTTTGAAAGATCTGAGGAGAGAACAGGAGAGTACTTAACTGCTTGTTTTGCCAAAATCAAAACAAAGCTTAAACAGGTTTTATTTCTTACAGGTTTTTACATTCCTTCTTAACCTGTTTAGTGAAGAATAAATATTCCTCACTTAAATCCTCTGTTAAAATAATTTTAATGTACTTGGCATCAAATACCAGTATGTAATACACATGCAAATAAAGTTTAGTTCTGGCAGTGAAAATAATAGCCATCTGACTGTGTCTTAAAGTTGTGATGTTGGGCGTCAGATGTCATTCCTCTGCTCTTTTTTGCCAAACACAGACCAGAGCAGAGCCGTGCTGTCATTACAGCCCTCTGCAGGGGAGCTGCCCAGCTGGCTTGCATGCAGTTTGTGGTTAAGGGGTAGAGTTTCAGTCAGCTCAGTTCTAGAGAAGAGAAGGGAAACTGGCCTCTCTTTTGGCCCCCTTTTTTGGGGGAAGGAGATGTGTTTGCTTCAGCATCTTGCCTGTTTGTGCACAAAAAAAGAAGCACTTGTAATTGAATTTGATATAAGAAATTATATAATCATTTCCCAAAGATTAAGTACTCAAATTTTACTTCTAAAGCTACTACAAATTCTTGTTTAAAAGCAAATTAACGAAAGATGTTGCAGCCTTCTGTTCATTTCAGTATCTTTCGGAAAATAATGTCAGCTTCTCAAATGAGAGAATGTCTTGTCCCTTTGGACAGGATTTGCATGATTAGTTACGCTTTTAACCCCTATGTAACTTGCAGAGGGTTCATTACAAACACAGATGCTGTTAGTATGGGTGTATAAGGCACCTAGTGTAAAGATGATTTATCTGCACTTGTTGCTGGTCCCGTTAGGTCATGCTGTAACAAAAAGGGGATCTTGTAGCCTCTGACAATGGTCTTTTAGCACCTGAATTTGAAGTCTCTGTACACAGCCTAAGTGCAGGCAGGCCTCTTCCTCCTCTTTTCTGTGCTGGTAAAAACCTCCAGCTACTCCAACTTCTCTCCCTTGATAATTAGCCTTTGTTGAAGGTGGCTACCAATGGTGAGTGTGTGGTGCTGAGCTCCAGGTCATCACACAACGGAGTCTGCAAGGAAATTCCAGGCCTTGGACTGTACAGAAGAAGGCCAGGGACTCATAAATGTGTCTCCTCCAATGTCCTCCAATTCTATCATAATAAATAACATAGTACCTGTGCTGAGCTGCTCAAGGCAGGAACTGTGAGGACGGATGCGTTTGAGCAATGGTTTACTAGTAGCACAACTGGCCTTGTTAATGGTTTTAAAACACCCTTCACAGTTACCTAGAACTCTTTTGGTTTTAATTCGTGGTAAGGTATGAAAAGCACTCAGCAATAGAGCGTTTCCAAGAAGTATTTTCCTGTGCCACAGTATTTTATTGAAGGGTACCCTGATTGCTGCTGCAACATAATCCAGAGCAATTCAAAGGAAAAGGGAGCAAAGTCAGCAGGATTCTGCTCAAGTAACATATTTTGTTCCATATAATTTCCTTACTGATCTTCATCTGACTACTCCTAACTGCTTTCTGAATAGAACTTCTAGAATTTTCAATTTATGGTGAGGTTTCCTGGAATCAATTGCAGTCCTCTCTCCTGTTCCTGGCTAGAGTAGAGAGGTCTCTTAAGGACGGCTAGGGAGCCATCATGCCTCTAGCAATGATTTTAATTCCCTCTTATACAACTCTTCTGAGTAGAAGGGCAAGTTTATGGTTTGTTTACCTTTGAGCCAAAAACTCAGAACACTTGAGTTGTATAACTCCTTTTTTCCCAGAAATTTCAATTGTATCTAACTCAGTTCAAGCTGTTTCTAGATCTCTGCTTACACAAGCATACTCTATTAAAATGTGTAACTATTGACATTTACTTACGCTTCATTGATTGATATTGGTCTCTGACATCTGAGGATCTGATTCTTAGTAGTTGTTCCAATGCTTGTGTGAGGTACACATTGTATGTAGCCAGGTGATCATAAATTACTGAAAATGGCTTCAGAATTTTCTATACTTGCAGTACTTAAGACATCCAAGTGGGCAGATAAATAATGCATGAAAGGATCTGGGGGCTGGACGTTTTTACTTCTTTGTCACTAGTTTAGGTTATTGGTGTGGCTATTTAAAGCTCTTTTATACAAAAGGAGATGAGGAAACTTCTTTTATAATGGCTGAGTATTTGTATCACCAAATATTAATGAAAGTAATACACATGTCAGGCCAACTGAAGGGACTCTAAACCTTATATCTTCTAAGGTAAATCAAAGAACATCAGTCTCAAACTTTCTTTCCTACAAAAGGGAGAAGTAAAAAGCTGCATTGGGTTGCAGATTCTTCAGCTTTCTGACTGTAAAGAACAAAGCTGGCATGCTTTTCCCTTTCAGGAAGGTTTTCCCTATTCCAAAAGATGCTGCCCTATTTTAAACATAAGGAATTGCGGCTCGTTGTTGGATGTGTCAGGAGGATGACATACCCCAGCAATTTAAGAGGATAATCTCTGGCCAAAATGGCTTTGGGTAGAGATATGCCTGTAGGTCACAGAAAGGTCAGAGCATGACGACTAATCTGCCTCTGGTGAGGGTGCCTCCCATGATTTCTGTCTCAGCTGAGCAGGTTCAAGTCGATCCTATCCTATAATCTGCTGTGAAAACATTGGGGCTGTTCAACCAAAACAGAGTGTTGGTGTCTCTGTGATAACAAAGCAGTGGTCTGGTAACGTGCCCCAGTCTAACCTTAATCCATTTTTCAAGGCTTGTAGCTACTTGTTAAGCCAAACGCCACTGACGAACTTCATTAAAGCTCCTGTTCTTCCCACGCACTGTGGTTTTTGCAGCCTCACCTCCAGCGCTGTTGCTTGAAGACCATTAGTTGTTTTTATTGCAGCTATAAATCTCTAGAAGATAAAAAGGAAGATTTCACCTCTGTACAGGATTTTGCAATCTTTACACCTTCAGACAAAAGCAAATAGATTCACGCCCTAAAACCAAAGGAAAAAGCTGCCCCTTTGCTGCCTTTTGTGTCCTGAGTTGTGACTGAAAATGCTAAGACGTGAGAACCTGGTAGATCTAAGAATTCATTGTGTTACAAGTTGGTTTCTTTATAAAAGCCATATACTGAAGTGTACACTTACAATCTTTATAGTAATTAATAAAACATAGCTGAATATTCCAACATTTCAGCTTGGTTTCTGCAGGTACTTCTTAACTCACCAGTCTTAGCCACATTCCAAAAGGAAAAGAACCCATATGTCTGTTATGTGGTGTGCTGTAAACCAGCATGAGATGAGGGAGTGACTTTGCAGGTTGTGATATGACTGTAAATAATAATTCTTTCCCAAGTCAATTGATTAGATGTAAATGCTGTCACTGATGTGGTTGTTGAAGCACTGCAGCAAAGGCAAGGGTATCCAGCTGACTTTGTTGACTACTCTTTTAAAACTCATGGAATTTGGGAAGTACCACTCTCACCAAGCAGCCATGTGTAATTTTCCTATAACGGAGTGAAGCTCTGTGTACCAATCTCTGATCTTGCCAAACATTTGAACTGCCTGGGTTTCTGTGTGTTTGGATTTAGTGCTATTGAGCTTTGTACTGATGTTTTTACAAAACTATGTTTTATAACCCCAGGATTTTGTATTTAAGTGGTAGTAGATGAATTATAACACATCGCTTCATGCATGAGGTTAGGATTATTTTTACCTGTAATCATCAGTTTATGTTTGTGCTGAATTTCACCTCCCTTTTTAACTTGCAGTCACTGTTTCATAAGGTCTTTTTGCAATTCTTCACAATCACCTCCCATCTTTATTATCCTGAGTAACTCAGCACCTCCAGCAAACTGTCACCTCCTCACCCATGCTTCTCTAGATCCTTTAAGAACATGTTGAGCAGTACGAGTTGCAGCGCAGATCACTAAGTAGAGTTTCACATTCTCTGGAAAGCTGTATGTTTTTCCTGATGTTTTCTATCCTTTGATCAATGTTGTATCCATGTAAGGATCTCACCTCATGCCTCAAAACTTCTTAGCTTCTTTCAACACTTGATTAGAAATCTCGATGAATGCCTTTTTGAAATTAAATTAGATTATATTAAAAGGGTCTCCCTTATCCATGCACCCATTGACTCCTTCGAAGGACTTCAAAGGAAGTGATTTTCTCTTGCACGGTTCATGCAGAGTCTTCCCCAGGAGCTTAAATTTACTCCTTCTACTGTAATTTCAGAGCTAAGTTTGTTCACCTTCAGCATCCAGCCCCTTGGTCTTCATGTGCCTTTGTCCACAAGACCAAAAGTCTTTTGAAAATTTGGAAAATCTGACTCCAGACAACTCAGGGAATTTGTGAAACTGATTCTTGTTCTCTTGCTGCCTTTGCCATGTTGCATTACAGTTCTTGGTGGTGAATGGCACAGTGCTAACAAGATTCCCCAGTCTTATTCGTGTGTGGACAGTTGCCTGCTCCAGTGGAGTACTTGGGATATGAAAAACAGCTAAACTTTGGGACAAAGCAGTTCTTGAGGTTTGTATTAAAGAGGGACTGTTACCAAGTGACAGACCAGCGTGTGGGAGACTTGTCACACAGTACTGCTTCTCAGGGACATGCATGAACAGGAAAGCTGGGCATTAGAAAAGAGTCTGACCAGCCACTTCATAAGACATTTGATAGGGACCAGAGGCAGAGAGAACTTAGTTTGCACAGTGCTCATACTTGGACTCCAAAAAAGTTCATGTATTCAACAAGAGACTCTGGACTAAATAAAACTCCAGAGTGTTTCTGTGTAAAAGGCCGTTTGTTTTAGAACCTCATGCAAGGCTCTGTGGACATGCCTCATGTCCCAAAAAAATAGATCTGTAAACCTGATATACTGAATCTGCTGACATGCCTCTGGCATATTTGCATGGTATTTTACATGTACTGTAAATGACTGTACAGGGATCACATGTATGTAAGTGTATGTACATGTGTGTATATATATACATTTTACACCCACAGAGGTGCAAACCTATCTATACATAAATAGACAGATGTGTACATATTCTGTTTAGAAAAGGAAATATCCATAAGGACTACAGACATTCTAGTTATGGTGATCTTTCATGGGCTATGATCTTTCACAATCTCTGCATACCGGGATCCTTGCCCTACTTCTTCCCGATAGCTTCATTTTATACATGAAAGGGTTGTGTAAGCAGCCTTTTCAGCTACCACCTGACTGGCAGCTTATGCTGAAATGATCATCTATGATTACTCCTAAATCTGTCTCTGAATTATTGCTTGCCAAGACAGTCTGCTTGTCTGTCTCTGGTGTTGTGTAAGTTGGTATTTAGCTACCTGCCAGTGAGTGTCATGGGACTATGACCAGGCAAATCAGGTTTGCGTAACAGGAACCTGTCTTTGTCCCTCTATATATACGTCTTCGACAGACTTCAGCAGCAGCAGTTTTATGTCATTCTGTTCACCAATGAACACACTGAATCATGGCAAAAAGACCCCAGCTGTTTGGCTTTGCTGCTAAACGTGGTTGTGCTTATCAGTGACTCCCAGTGGTCCATATTGTGAGATTAATTAAACAATCAGAGTTTAATCCATGTACTTAATTACCTGTGAGTTACATGTTGCTCAAGTTTTTAAAACCAAGCAAAGTGCTATACTAATGCCTTGGAATAATTAACATTGCATTATGGTGGTTTTCTTTATTCAACAGACCTGCAATCCAGTCCCATCAATAAAAAGACACCAGCCCTATTCAGTTCTCTTTGTTCCCACCAGCCAGCAAAGTGCTCTGAACTGAAAGGTTAAGGACAATGTCCTTCTTCACTTGGGATCTCCTCCCTTTAGCATTGAGCAGGAAGTGCTGCCTGCCAAATCCCGGTTTCTACTGCAATTCCTAATGATGAAAGGAAATACCTTTAGGTAAGGAATGTGATGGGAATATTTGGCTGGACAAAATACAGCCCAGGAGAAGTGTGTTAGGTAGGAAAAGTCACAGGCACCACCCCCCTGGGGACTGTCCTGCCCAGCACAGCCCTGGCATTTCATCTGTCCCTGGGCAAATGTGTGTGTTGGATCAGACCTGCTGGCCACAGGACTATGGGTCCCACTGAGCTGCAGTGTGACCCACTGGGCTGTGTGCTGGGGTGAGGTGGGTCAGGCCTTCATTTCTATGACATGAAAACCCACGTGCTTGGGTGATAAGGAAGGTGAAAGATGGTAGCTGTGGTGAACCTAAATCTAGTTGACTATATGTTGTTCCCGACACAGTGCTCCAGCAACATTTAAAAGCATCTGAAATGAATGTAAATGTAGTGTTCATCCATGTTTGCAGCGTTGTTCCCAGACTGAAAGTCAAAAACACAGCACTGCACCAGCCACTAAGAAGGAGACAAAATGACTGCTGTAGCTGAACCCAGGACAGGTGTGTCAGGCCTTCATTTCTATGACATGAAAACCCACGTGCTTGGGTGATAAGGAAGGTGAAAGATGGTAGCTGTGGTGAACCTAAATCTAGTTGACTATATGTTGTTCCCGACACAGTGCTCCAGCAACATTTAAAAGCATCTGAAATGAATGTAAATGTAGTGTTCATCCATGTTTGTGTGCCAGAAGTCACTACAGAAGAGTCAGCAATGCTGAGGAGGTGGGAAAAGACAGTAAGAAACAATGTTTTTAAGGGAGAGCACAACTTTTTGAGATACACGTGGTCCAGGGCAAGCCAGCTTGCCCCCAGCCCCTGTCAAACACACAAGAGCACCCAGGTGGTTTTCTGTCCTGAAGATAATGCACACATGGCCATGGAAGAATAGGTCTGGGTCTGCTTGCCTTTCAAGCAAAGCCAGCCATGCCATCATCCAAACTTAGGAACTTTGTCTGAAGGGGATGCAGGGCTCTGGGCCGTCGGGATGCTGTGGGCACAGGGGTGGCATAGCCACTGTAACTGGACCACCCAGCAGGCAAGCTGGTGTGCTGCATCTGACCAACGCTGGGCTCCCCTGCAGAACGGGTCTCCACAAGGTCTGCAGAAGAAAGCCCTGGCCTTTCTCTTGCAGGTGCCAGGTAAGTGCACTGAGAGCGGGTATTCTGTGAAGGGAGGAGCTCAAAGAGTGAACTGCTTCAGCCAGGACTTCATAACCCACAGTGGCTCAACAGACCTCTCTGGGAGAGGAGCCTGTGCATTTTTAGAGCAGCTCTGGTGTACATATGTAATATTAGGACCATCTACAGTGCAACAGAGAGAATGCACCGTAATACACTGCCCAGAGCCTGCCCTGGTTGCCTGCCTAGGTTCCTCCAGCCCTGCTTGCTCACTGGGAGCCAGGAGATGTCGTGTCCTACAGAACACTCACACACACACTGCAGCCTCAACGTGCAGCTCCCTGGGGGCTGCGAGATGCCCTGTGGGGTAGCAGAGAGCTCTGCCTGATGTGGTTTGTACTCGTGCAGGACAGCCACTGACATGAAGTAACCCCACGGTCTCCTTCCTCCTCCTGTATTACCTGGTGGAGCTGCCACCCTGTCCTCCCAACCTCTGGGCACAGTGGCCTTGGGCAGCAGCATCCAAATCTGGGAATAGAGAGGGTACTGTGGTGTTAATGTTTCCAGAGTGAATGCATGGCTGATGGCAGGAGGGAATTTAAACTGCTGAGTTAGATACAACCCAGGTCTGGATCAGGGAAGTATAATGTCAAGGAGAAGGTGGGGAGTAACCAGCCAGCAAACCAACTGAGGGTGAAGAGGAAACTCCCCTCATGCCCAACACAACCTGAGGACTAAACATAGGATTTTGTTTGAAGTGTGTTTTCCTCTTCCACATTGCTCTTGCTTGGTTAGGTGTAAACAGGGACAGGCAATCATCATTTAGCATGTAAGACGCTTCCTGCCAAGCCAAGCTGTCCACGTGAGGTGCATTTGTGTTTCAAAACGGGTCAGCCTAGCTGCAAGCTGGGGGAGTGTGTAAAAAAAATGCCAGATCCCTCTGTGTGCATCTAAGAGGGATGAACACTGCTGTGGGCATCCTGGTGAGCACCGGCAAGGACTATATGGCTTTCACTTGTGACCTTTCAGCTTCCCAAATCTTGGCTGTAACTTGCTAGAATACATTTTGCCTTCACTATCACACCGGTCCAAGTGGAAGTGGGAGGGAAGGGACTGTGCTGGAGCTGGCTGAGCACACTTTGAGAACTGCTGCTCTGGAGATGCCGAGCTGAAGCCATGCAGCATGGCCAGCCCAGCCTGGGCCCTGCAGAGACTCCTCCCCATCAGCAGCTGCTGCCCAGATGTTGCTCTCAGGGGGAACCCCTGGTCCTCACAGCCCAGCAGCCCCTGGAGCAACTTCACTCCCTGCTCCAGGTAAGTCTGAAAGGTGAGTGAGTAGCCTCGAGCTGAAACTACATCAGGTCTTCAAGCAGCATCAAGCTTCTGGTCGAAACTACTGCACCCACCTCGCGTCTGCACTGGGTTTCTTTCCCCTGGGGGGACACCTCATGCCTCAGGGTGTGGGGTTTTTCTCTCCTCCTGGTGCAGGCTCCCCTGGGTGATGGGCAGGTGTTGGCAGAGCCAGCAGCCCATGGAAGAGGTGCTGTACTCCTGCCTCATTCCTTGGTGCTTCCTTTTGAATAAGATTGTCCCTACCCGGCTCGCTGTCAGCTCGGTGCCAGGCAGGAAAGGGCCACAGGCAGCACCAGAAAGGAAGAGTTATTTCAAGAGTGGAAGAATTCAGGATTCTCTGATGCCGTCCTCTGGCGGGTGAGTAACAAACCATCGGCCACAGCGTTTGTAACGAGACTCGTCTCCATATTTTTAGCAACTGATCTATGAGATCATTTTGCTATTTTCAGCTGTTTGTGACTTGGGACTTTTCTGCTAGGAACATGCTGAGTGGGAAGGAGCACACACCCTTAGCTTCCAGCAAGGGCTGAGTGGACCGTATGTACGCGGTACTCATTTTCTGAGCAGTTTACCTCCCCAGAGCATCAGCAACCCAGGGCATCAACAACAACTTTGGGAATGCCCTCCACATTGCTCCTCCAAGATCCAGGAGAATAAGGATGTACCCAGGAAAAGTCCAGTCTTCATTAAAGTGACCTGATCACTTCCATAAGCAGACAGAGTCTGTCTGTAAGCCAGGATGTCATCTCCTGCGCCCCATTCACAAGCAAACAGCATCTTGCTTAAAGCAAGAAATATAATTTGGTGATTTAGTGGTTTCAGTGCAAAGGATCTCACAGCAGATCACACATTCTGCATATCCTGCACCGTTCCCAGCATTAACACAGTGCTTGCTACAAACACATCTGGCAGCTGGGCACCATTGGCAGCTTCAAAAAGGGGCAGCTTGATCATGTCCCTCTTGCCTGCTCCTCTCCTGCTTGCCCTGCTGCATTACACACAATGTGCCTTACATCATCTCTTGTCTCAAAGTACAAAGAGAACCTGACCCTGAATGCTGCTGTTCGTCCATAAGTGAATAGTGATGCAGTAATTGCCCGAGCAATAAGCCACAGCTATAACTTTACATCAAACCTGCAAAATTACCTGCAGGATTCCCCTAACGCCACCCGTGCTGTGCTAAACCTGCGGCTCCCTTTGTCTACACCAGAACTTTCAACAGTCATTAAACAGAGATAACCTCAGATGAGGTTGTAGGGCTCAGAGGGGACAAGTTACTTGGGTTGCCTGAAAGTGGCATGGCCCTGGCAGTGCAGGGGCTGGGACACGGGGCTGCCGGCCTCAGCTCGGCACGCTCCTGCCTGGTGCACTGGGCACAGCATTAGCTGCTGGCTCCTGTGGATAACAGCTCCTCCTCCAAATTTGTTTCCTCCTGGCATCACATCTCACCCACCCAAGTCTGCTGTAATGTCACTGTTTCTCCCCAGGTGGCTACGTAGGGACACGCATCAGTCACTTCCCATCCTTTCTTTGACTGGATAAATAATCTCCCACTGCAGAGGGCTTTATAATGAGGAGCTTATCCTCCTTCCCCAGCAAACCTGCCCCACATCAACAGTCCTCCAAAAGCCGCTGCAGCAATTGCCACCTGGATGCCAGCAGTGCCACCTTCCCCTGGCTCCGTGTCCCCCCACATCCAGGCCCATGTCTCACAGCAGCACTCTGGGACTTGGCTCACACGCTGGTGGGTGAGCTCTGCTGACCTGCAAGACCTTGCAGAGCAGCAGGGTTTCCAGCCAGGAGGAACTTCTGCTCTGGAAAACCCAAAGGGGCAGGAGAACTTGGTTTCATCTGAGCACACCCCCAAGCTCAAGGTAAGCTTTGGGATTTTTGCACGTTAGAAGCTCTGGCAGGGTTCTGCCAAGCAAAACGTGGCCATGGACTGAAGCACAGCCACTGACCCGACAACCATGGGACACTGGAGCTCCTCAGCCTGGTGGCCAACAACCTCTGCAAGCCAGTGAGCATGAGGTGGCTCAGCCTTGGGACTTCAGCATTTTCACAGCTTCAGGTTCACCAGCTCAGCTGCAGAAGTTTTGAGCTACTTAATGACATTTTCCTATGGTGCTTTAAATGTATAAAATGCTTACAGAAGCACAAAATGGCACTTTTACTACCAAAAGAGGACTGTTTATTTCCCTTCAAGTTAGAGGAGGAGAGTGGAAGAAAATACGAACTTGCTTTCTCCAAGAAAACAAACTGACCTTTGAGTGTTATGAAAGCCTTTATACAATAATTTGGGCAAAGAGAACTGGAATTTCTCCTGTGAAGCATATTTTTCCTTTCAAAATGCCAGTTTGCTGAAACCAGGGCAGTTTGCAAAAAGGCTTGGTTTCAGTGAATCTGCCCGTTTCATCGCTGTTTACAAAAGTTTTGAAACTGCTGAAATGCTCAGTTTGTCAGCATAACTCTTCAAACACAAACTTTATTTACAGCTGGAGTTAAAAAGATAGAATAAAATAATAATAAAAAGACAGAAGCAAAATAAAAATTAAGCATTTTTGAATTATTTAAAACCAAAGTGTTGTAACTGACCTGATCCAAAACACATCGTGATCATCAGTTCACAACAGCTTTGAAATTTGGGTTTCTGGGGAGTGGAAAATTCACCCCATCTGGGAGGAGACTGGTAAGGAGCCCTTGCAGGGAAGCTGTAGGGTAGTTGGGATCAGGGGATGAGGCTTCACACCTGTGCTCTAGAGTAAACTGACAACCTTGTGCAATGGCATCACTTTATTTACAGGTATCTCTTCCAAAAAGGGCTTGAAAAACTCCCCAAGCTGTGGCTGTGACTGTGATCATGCAAAATATGAACTCTGCATTTGGACAGGCCAGCATGCAGCTATTGCCTCCTCTGAAGAGCTGCACACAAAATAAGTGATGCAAAAAACACCCAGCGATGCAAACATCGTGTTGGTTAGGAACCAGGAAGCCCCTTCCACCTCATCACTGTTTTCTCCCAGCAGATTGGAGGTGGGACACAGCCACCACATGGTTTGCCTGAGCCTGCACGTGGCGCTGGGAGGCCTGGGGTGATGTCAGGTTTATAGGATCACAGAATCATAGAACGATTTGGGTTGGACCTTAAAGCTCATCCAGTTCCAGCCCCCTGCCATGGGCAGGGACATCTTCCACTAGAGCAGGTTGCTCCAAGCCCTGCCTAATCTGGCCTTATTTGAACTTGTTTTACTGATCTGCCCCTATTTGATGGGTTTGTTTTCAGAATAGCAGTTTCAAAGCAACAGCTGAAGAAGCATTTCTGGCTCTCTTCCTATTCACCAAAGGCAGTGCAAGATGTCTAATGGGAAAAAAAGCAAACATTAAGCTAAAGGCACATGTTGATCTTACTAACCAACACTAACTACCCTTAGAAAGCTTATTACAGTTTTGCTGCTGCTTTTTACCCCAAAACTGAAGTATTCTGGGCTGGAACCACTGTGAGGTGTCTTTAAAGCAAGATAAAGGTCCAGTCAAGATCCTGCCCTCTGTTAAAGGTATTTTTGTCCAGGAAATTTATTGGGAATAATTGGTGGGTGGGGGAAACCAAAAGGAAACAATTAAAAGTAGGTGAGTAAACTGCCTTCCTTTTTCCCTTTTTTCTTCTTTTTTCCCTGCTTTCCACACCAGAGAAAGCACATAAAACCAATTACATTCATTCTGATTTTGGAAGAAGTGGAGTTTTTAAGGCCAAAACAAAAAAGGAAGACTCTGTCCTAGAATATCACTTCCAGAGCCTGCACTGGCAAGGTACTAATGCACTTCCCGGATGGGTGAAATGATGCTGCCTTTGGCCTTAAGCCCTATGACACACTGAAGGCATGAAACTATGGCTCATCGCAGATATCTTTCATTGTGGCTTAGGGCCAAAAAGAATCATAGAATCATAGAATGGTAATGACTTATATTTGCACAGCACATTTCATAATCCACTGGGGTTGCAACCAAGCAGGATATGTGCAGCTGTGCCCTTCTCATTCAAATTCCTAAGTACCAAATTAACGTGCTGGTTTGTGGTTGTTAGTGAAGACACTAAGTGGCCTGTCTCTCCTCCTTGTTGCTTGATAATACATCCTGCTGCAAGTCCTCCT
The DNA here is from genome assembly GCF_000696875.1 of Nestor notabilis. Lineage (NCBI taxonomy): Eukaryota > Metazoa > Chordata > Aves > Psittaciformes > Psittacidae > Nestor > Nestor notabilis. The sequence goes on from NW_009916065.1 coordinate 42,303, forward strand.
GAGAGCTGCTGCTGTTGATTTTTATCCTCCTAGGGCTGAAACAACATTTTAATACCAGGCAGTGTATAATCAGTGCAAACCTGCCCTTGCTTAGGTCCCCACTTGGAGCAAGAGATGTATCTCTTTGAAACCCAGAAAGACAAAATCATTCCCTCTCTGCTGATCATTTCCAAACTGCTCTCCCTGGCATGAGGCTCCTCCATCTGGAATTAATGCCTGCTCCTCAAAAACTCACCCATGGCTTTCTTTTTTTGCCCCCTTGCTGCTCTGCCTAACATTTTCTTGAATAGCCAGGAATAAAGTGGCATTGTGAGGGTTTTTAAGTTCACAGAGTTATGTGTGATTAGCAATAGCCAAGAATCAAAAGCATTACGCTTAAACATGTCTAATAAATATAATTGAGAGAGGCAGAAGTCTGAAGGCTTTTCTGCATCTGAAAGAGAGAATTCAAGGGTCATAAAAAATTCACTGCCATAAGAAATGTAAGTCCCTGGAGCATTTGGAGTAAAAACCAGTCTGAACCCAGAGTGTCAACTAGGGATGCCTTTAATAAACGTTTAATTAATCAATCATTGGTTCGTGTGCCTCCTAATTTTCTTCTATTAGGCATTTTCCCTGTCATTAATTTATCTGTGCACTGAGCTCACACCAAATTGCACCAGCCCTCCTGCTGGGCAACACTACTGGTGGATGTTCTTAACTGGTCTCCATAGCCCCTGGTACAGCCGTGCTCAGAGCCGTGCCCAGAGCTGAGCTCAGAGTCACCCAAAACCACAGTGACCCAACAGCTACATCAGGCAGGCGCCTGCACCCAGGGCTTGAGGGGTGGCTGTAAATCCAATGTCCTCCACAGCGGGCAAAGATGTACGTGTCATCTCACCAAGACCTGGGGTGATGCAGTGACTTCCCTTATCACTAGGGATTTCATTGGTGATGGGAACTCTCTGTCTCCCAGCTCCTGCTGGCACAGTCCTTGGGAGCTGCAGGGGCAGGATGCGCCTGGGCTGTTGGAGACTTATCTTCACCTTCCAGGAGCCACAAATCTTCTAAGGCAGCCAGTGGAGTGGTGGGAGTGGTGAGACCCAGAACACATGCACCCCAGATTGGGCCTGGGGGTCCCCCAGCCACCTGCAGTGCACTCACAGGAGCTGAGAGGAGAAAAGCAGCCTTAATAATGTAATTTTGCAGCTCAAAATAATGCCACTGAAGACGAGTCACTGTCAACTTGCGTTCTATGTGTTTAGGGGTTGTCCTGCCCACCTCTGATGTGGAAGAAACATACTAAGCCAACATGATCCCTTCAGGCTCTGGCTTCACTGTGCTAGCGGGAAGCCCAGCTCAGCTCCTGTCCAGTGGCCACCACAGTGCCCAGCCTGACCTCAGATTTGCAGAGCATTGCCTGCCTTCTGCAATGCCTAGCACAGTCCTACATCCAGCCCATGCTATAGCCCCAGTTCAAATACCAATAGTATGAAATCATATTTTATCTAACTTGGTTTTGCTTTCTATAAAAACATGGTAATAAAGTTTATTTCAGCAGCTGAAGTGGGGGAATACATTAAATAACTATGAGGCCACTGTAGCATGTACCTGATGTGGGAGGGCAGGTATGGATGGGGAGGGATTCAAAGAAAGGAGGAGATACCTTGTAGACAAACAGGAACAAATAGGAATACTTTCCAAGGAAAGATCTACTTTTTAAACAAGAATAGGAAACCCTGGAGGATGTGGGGAAGGTGCTGATGCTTCATTCTTTGCTTCCATGAGCAAGGCAGGGAAATGCAAAGCAGCTGCCAAACAAACCTCAGGGAGTACGGGTTCAAGGCATGTGGCAGCTGCAAGGGCATTGTCTCAGCTCTAAGGCTTTGTCTCTCAGGCCAGAAAACCTCCAGGGTGGTTATACCTGACTTGGGTCTCATGCAAATCACTGTAAATTAGACATAGGTCTCATTGAGTCAGTAGGTGCACATTACTGCTGTCTGTACCTCATTGTTCAGTCTCTCATATGTCATTTCACAAGGAATCCCCAACTCTCAGGTACAGATCTCCTTTCCCACACATTTTAAAGAAGGTAAATTAACCTGAGCCTGTTGATATGTTGGCCAAATTGAAATACTTGCAGGTAAACCATAAAGCTCAGGTTGAGACAACTAGGAACTAGAGCAAAACGTAGCATCTGGAAACAAAAGAGCTGGGGATGCACACTAGGCTATTGAGCTGGTTTGATGGGGAGCATTGATTTTTCTCTACAGTCAACTGCTGCCGCACAGCTTCACGAATACTCCCTGCTTCCACTTTGTTCAAGAGTTAAAGCAGCCTGCAGTGCTAGGGAAAGGGCTGATGAAACAACAGCTCATTTTGTCTTTTCTCAGCAACACAGGGAGAGCAAGTTGTGAGCATAAAAAGAAACAAACGCCTATCTGTCACAGTGAGGTTTGTCCATTTTGCCAGCGGGCCAAGCAGAGCATGTAGCACCTTTCTCAGAGGAAACCCAACAGCTGCACTGAAAATTACAACTGAGCCAACTCTGGTGCCAGGATATCCCAAGTTCTCCACATGAAATGACCAGGGAAGATCTCTTTTTTGTCACTGAAGACTATTATCCTTTTCCCCAAAGGCAGACCAGGAGATAAGAGTGAAAGCAGCTGCCTTCAAGTGACAGGACTATAAATCTTTGTCTCAGGGGCAATGGAAATGAAACTGCCTCAAGTGCTATTGGAAAATCCCTGCTTGCTTCTTACGAGGTTCAACCAAACAGAATTAAATCACTGTTTTTCCTTACTCAGGTCTGTGCGTCTTGTAGATAAAGGAAGATAAATGTAAACCATCCACCTCTGGCAGCCTGCATGGTTGATGCTCTGTGCACAGGGGCTGTACAAAACCACCTTCCAGAGGGAGCTGACAACTCCTCCGTACAGGAATGAAGCCCTATTTTTGTTGAACTTAATTCTTTTTTCAGCTAGGGAAGATCCAACATCAACATTGCTGTCATAGCAGCAGCACAAGGAAGTAAGTGACTTCCTGTCTGAGCATGTTCCATCACTCAGCATTTTATTTTTGTGCTAAACCACAACCATGCGTGTCATCCCACCCTGTGCCAGGGTGCTCTACCCCATCCCCTCCCACCAGAAAGGCACTGGGAAAACACCACAGAGGCAAAATGTGCCACAAAATGCCTGCTCAGTACTTTCACTAAACACCCTCCCCAGAAATGTGCTGCCAAGGCTGAGTTTTATGTACTTTGGGAGTAGATGAGGGCTCTTCTTGCAGCATATGCCTCTTCCTCCAGAGCAGTCACAGAGTCACAGAATGGTTTGGGTTGAAGGGACCTTCAAAGGTCATCTAGCCCAAGCCCCCTGCAATAAGCAGGGATGTCTTCATCTCAATCAGGCTGCCCAGAACCACATCCAGCCTGGCCTTGCATGTCTCCAGGGATGGGGCATCCACCACCTCTCTGGGCAACCTGTGTTAGTATTCTACCACCCTCTTTGTAGATACTTTTTTCCTCACATCCAGCCTGAATCTCCCTCTTTTAGTTTCAAACCATCACCCCTTGTCCTGTCACAACTGACCCTGTTAACCGGTCTTTCTCTATCATTCTTACA
>NW_009916065.1:45925-48663 GCF_000696875.1 Nestor notabilis
CCGCACTAAAGTCAACCTACACGAGGACAAGAAATTCAATCCTGGGCACAACTTTCAGCCCAAACTTGCTCCAGAACCTAGAAGATAATGAAACTTTCTATCTGTCTGTGCAAATAATGGGGGACGATCCCAAACACTGACAAGCCTCTTATTGCTTTTCCTTTCCTTAGTAACAACTCTTACAGTAAGACAGAAGCACTAACCTGAGTCCTAAAAGAAGTAGGTTCTGCCTGCATGCAGTGCTGCTAACGTCCATGAGAGGGCTATCAGCAAAGGCGTTTGGGTGTTTTACCCTAACACAGAAACAGGGAAAACTCATTACCAGTTAACTGCAAAATTCACAGGCAGCCCCTGCTCCCTCACAAGCTTCTGCACAAGCTCTGGCACAAACGAATGTGCCCTTGCACCGGGTGGATGTGCAATGTGACCTCCTCTGCCCAAAGCAGCTCTTGCAGCAACACAGTCATTAGTGACTTCGCAGCAGCATGGGGCAGTTCTGGGGCTGTGCTGCCTCCAGCCCTGGCTCCCCACACGCTCCTGGACAGCCTTGTGCATTGTCAGAATGGCTGAGATGAGTCCCCTGCCGAGGACTGCTTCTCTTAATATGGCAGTTGAAATAAATCACATTTTATTCACACACAGCTGCAAGACTTCGTTGGATCCAAAGTGACATGTTCCATGTTTGATCAGATTTGGATATATTCTTCTTATTAAATAAGGCAAATTTCAGAATAAAACAGGGTTTCAAAATGAAAAACACCAAAAAACTACAGCATTTTGATTGAAAACATGTTAAAATGAAATCTTATTTCTATACATGTATATTTCACATATATAACATATGAATAAAAATATTTAGTACCTTTTTCTTCCCTGTACATATCATACCATTACCTTCATCCAAAAGATACTTTCTGAATGAGATACAACTTTTGGTCAACACAAGAGAGGTCTAGGGGGAATAAGCCAACTACCAGAAAGAAAAAAAGGAAAAAAAGACCTGACTCCCAAACCCTTTTCTAGTTCTGAGATTTTGCTGCCATTCACTTTTTCAGTCACCAGCAGAGCTGTTGGCTCTTCTGAATACACCTTGAGTGAAATTCAATCCAGTCTTGAGGTCAACATGAATGTCAGCATTGCCTGGATGGGGAGGTCCTGCTTGGGAGATACGTGATCTAAAGACTTGTGCTGGTAATTGCGCAGGGCTGAATGTGACCTTTAGATTTCTCCTCAGCTCATCTGAGACTTTGTACATTATCCCTGGGACATTAAGCACAGCAGGATGAGCTCTTCAGGGAAATTCTGCAGCGTTGTCAGCACTCCGATTGCTGGCCCTGTGGGACACAATGTACTTCTTCTATCTCCAGCTTCTGGTGTGTATGATTACGTGAGGATCTCAGCTTTCATGACAATGAAAAGTACGTTTCTAGCCATTGACACTAGCGAAAAGCTGGCAAATGTCACCTCCTAAAGGTAAAGGATCAGAAGACAAATGAAAAGGAATCTCAGCTCTATCAAGAGCCTGATTTTTAAACTAACTGCATGGCTTAAGAACAGCATGGTTTTGAGGGACAAACATTAACTTTTGAATACTTGGAAAAAACTATCATTAAATTCTTGAAGAGAGAAGAATTTGCTTCTTGTTTTTTCCTTCTTCTCTCCCTGCCCTTCTTCCTTCTTTTCTAAGGCTTTTGCCTATTGCTAACTCTTCTTGGTGCTTCTCAGTCCGGAGATGCCATTGGAGGAGGATGCTGTTAACCAGTCAGATGAGGCGTGAGTACTGGGAATTTTCCAGGGTTACAAAATGTTTTCCTTGCCTCTGCCAAAGCTAACGGCAGCAGTCGCTGAACACGTGCCACTGGAAAATCACAAGCAGGCTGCCTGCCAAGCATGCAGAGCTCTTGGACAGAGGCATGTCAGGGTCTTGTGAGTGTGAAAGGACACGGTCGTGTCTGAGCCGGAAAGGCAGTGCTCCAGGCTGGAATTGGGCACGTGACAGCCCACCGCTGCGTTCCCAGCCAGGAGAGGAGGCTGTCACAGACCCGCACTGTGAGCTGCGGGGCTGCGTGTCCCGGACAGCCAGGACAGCACTGTCCACTCACCATCGGAACAGCACATTTCCTTTTAGTGGAGACGTTTAAGTGGAAGTAAATTGGTCATCATGGAATAAACAATCTCAGCTAATGGCTTGCTGACATTCAATCACAGAAAAAACACCTCTTGAATCTTGTGCCAAGCCATTAAACCCCTCTGAACTTGGCAATGGAAATTTGCCAAGAAGAGGCTAAAAAGAAAGCTACTGAGGAGTTATTCTACTGTGAGCATGAGAAGAGGAGTGCCGCCAGTGCAGGGTAGAGAATTCTAAATTTATACTGCCCACATATATCCATACTAGATCTGGAGCCCATCTGAGCCTATAGTCTGCTCTCTGACAGCGCCCAAAAACGGGGGAAAGATACCTAAAACTATGGAAGTGTTTCTCCCAGCCTCAAATGGTTTGTGACACATGGGATTTGGTGAAGAAGTCCATTCATCAGCCGCACTGTAGCAAAAAAGGAGATCTTTTATACAACTCAGTGAATCCCATGGCTGTCATAATGTCTCATCCAGAGAAAAGGATGAATCCATGTGACTTACTTAGGTTGTAAGTTTTCAGAGAATCACAGAATGGTTTGTGTTGGAGGGGACCTTTAAAAATCACCTAGTCCAACCCTCCTGCCATAGGCAGGGGGGGGCTC
>NW_009916065.1:48694-58014 GCF_000696875.1 Nestor notabilis
CCAGGTTGCTCAAAGCCCCTGTGTCCAACCTGGCCTTGAACACTGGGCAACCTGTTCCAGTGTTTCACCACCCTCATCATGAAAATTTCTTGCTTATATCCAGTTTTGATAATGTCTGTCCAGGTGAGAACATCATGTTATGTATATAGAGGAGAATAGAGCATTCCCCAGTGATGCACACTTCTATTAAACTGCTTTCATTTGGGCTGATTACTACCTTCGTACTTTCACACTGAAGCTAAATTCTTCAATGGAAGTTACCTATTTCCATGGGAGATGCTCAATGGCATCCATTTCTTAGGATAAGACTTCCAGTGAGATACTCTTGATTTCTATCAAGTTAATGAAAAAATCAAATGGAGCTTCATCCTACTGAAGGTTTTGTCAAAACACTTAGGCCCTAAATTCTGTCTCCCATTAACAATCCACATTTTAATCAGGTGCTTGAAATGTATAGCTTAATGTGGATTATGTGTGTGTATATTATGTGCCAAGCCTATATATACCCGTTTGAAGGAGCTCCAAAAATACCCCAAACCCTCTCTCTTGGATCTTAACAGGAGAATGGAGAAGGTAGAATTTTCAGGCACTATGTATAGCCAAGAATTTGGGGTGTGCTCAGTGCAGAAAGGATGAAGGGAGGAAATAACAGTGGATTGATGCCTTTGCAGAACCAGCCAAGCTGGGACAGCCTCGCAGTTGGCCGCCTGTGGCCCTCAGAGGTTTGTTCCAGCTTTATGTTTCACTAATACGCGCTACCGAAACGCTGCCTGCGGCTGACAGACTACCAGCAAGACTGATTAAACCTACTACTGGAAAAATCCCCAGGAAGCTACTCAAAACACAGCATTTCCAGCACTGAAACACGAGCTGTACTACTTCCTAGAGCCAACTCCTGGGTTTGGTTGTTTTGAATCGTACGTTCATATACACACACAGGCACAGCAGCCCATGACCGCGAGGTGACAGCACAACGGGTGTCTCTTACAGCACAGCAGAGCTGGAGGCTTTAAAGCGCTGTACACAGGTAAGGCACGTCTTACTGCCTGCACTCCACTGACGTGCAGGTAGTTGCTGAGGGACACATTGCAATGACAGTGGCACCAGTATAAATGACCCCAGAGCGAGCACATAATTAGGCAACACAGACTGTCCTCTTAAGCTTTTGGTTCTTCAAAATTTTCTCTGAGTAAAAGGCTCATTTGTGAATATGATGAATGGCTCACGAAATGGCTTGTACAGCAGGATGCTTACAATAAAATGGGTTTGGAGCAGACAAGGCAGCATTATTATTCCCCTGCCTGCCTGGCTTCTTGCCAGCCTCCTGCTGCCTTCTATCTCCCATTACAGGAGGCTGGAACAATTCCCCTGGGATTAACATGATAGAGATCCTGTGAAAAATGAAGGTGGTGTGAAGGAGGAAGGTGATGGCTGAAGGGAGAAATCAGGCTTGCAAGGACTGACACAAGCAGTTAAGCACCTGGAAGGTGGGAGAGCTATGAGAGTCACTGCAAGAGGGAACGAGAAGGAAATCCCAGGAAACTTCGTCCCTCTCTACTGGTGCTCCAGACCTCCCACAAAAAGGCTGCTTCTATATGAAAGAATGGCAAGAAAAGCCACCTGCCCTGGAGCACTGTTGGTCAGCAAACTGGTGACGCTCTCCAGGGCAGAACTGGACACATGTACATGCTCCCAAATAATTCGCAGGCACAGTTCAGGAGGAAGGATGGTCCAGAGATGGTTCCAACCAGTCATACAGCCACTGTGATTTGGAGGCTGAGGCTTTATGAGCAGAGAATCAGATCACACCATGTCAGCTGGCCTCATGTCCAGGAAGGTCCCTGGGCACATTTAAATTACTGCAGCTGAAACATCTTGTGAAACTAAGGTTTTCTGCTGTATTTTATACTGCATTGTACACTGCATTTATACTGCCTCTCCCCACAGTGGTATGGCTCTGGAAAGATAAGAAGACATTTTAAAAATTAATCCAGAGGAATGCTTAAAACAAATCTTAAACCTGATTTTAAAAATTCTTTCTGCGAGGACCAGCTTTTTTACCACCTGAATATTGGAAGTACTGGACTTGTCAGGTAGCGTATAGGAGATCTGTTTCTTCTGGTTTCTCTGTGGTATTGTTTTCCTACGATAATTTGGCAACATTACAACATCTTCTTTCTCAACTGGTATCCTTGTTTGCTCCATGTGGTGCCAAAAATCAGGCTCCTGTTGCAGCCCGTGGTGTGACTGGCAGGTACCAGCAGTAGCCAAGTTTATTCCCTTACTCTGGACGCAGCAAGAAAAGGCCAGGGGTCACCATGCGCCTGCTCAGTTTGGTTCTGCTAAATGTCAAATGCAGAAGCAGCCTGGGAGGAAAGATGTTAAGCTACTGAATTACAGTGCCAAGAGTACAGTTTGCTTTTTCTATGTGAAGTTGGACTTGGCCAAACTCTTGGCTTGCACCAAAAAGAGAACTCACTCTTCCATTTGGAACACTATGAACTTTAGGACTAAGGATTTATCAACTATTTTCTTCACCGAGTAGCATTTACATTTAATGTCATTAGAAAGACTTTATTTACCTAGGGTGCTTGAGGCTTGCTTGGTTTGTGTTTTGTTTTCTAGAAAATTTCATCTGGTCAGATAATAACTGAATTAACCACATAGCTCCACATTGATTTCATTATGCGCTCGGTTTCAGTTTCACTTCTCATTGTATTTAATCCTCATGTATTTTTGCAAGTTGTGGTCTAAAAGACACGATCTACCCAGTGTATTTCATTGTTTCTAAATTCTTAACAGAATTTAAGAACACCTGTTGTGTCTCATTTGGCAGACAAATAATACCTGATTGACCATCTGCATTTGTGTACAGTTATTCCATCACAAGATTTCCTTTCTCACCATTTAGAATGAGAAATATTTGTACTGTTGAATAGATTAATTTTTATGTTGTGGCCTGATGTGTGCAACCCGGATTTGAGTTACAAACCTGTCATGTCATGTGCCAGGGCTTATTATCCACTGATTGCATAAACTATTGTTACCAGGATATATTTAGAATTCATCTGAAAATCACAATTAATCATTTGACCAGCTCTACAATAAGGTCAGCCAACATCAACTGTCTCTAAGCTCATGTCTATTTAAGTTTGCTGCCAGAATATTTTCTGAGTTTTAGCTGCCTTGATTTGTGTTATCATCAGAAATACCTCATTTCAGATTCAAATTACTTTGCATAGTTAGCTCACTAACTCAAGTGTGTTGGCATGTCTTTGAAAGACTAGCACGTTCTAAATACATGCATAGACAATTAAAGAGCGATATCTGAAATAATTACTATTTATATGCTTCCATTCTTTTCTCAATAAACAGCATTTTATACTTAGATATTGTTTTCAAGATGATTAAGCTGACTCCTAAAATGTTTTTCCTAAATGTTTTTGTTTTTTCAAGTCCAATAATATTTCAGGACTATTTCCATCTGGTAGCAATAGTCCTGTTTATTCTGGAACATCTTGGTTTATATTATGCCTCTGTGTCACAAAATCTATTGAAATCATGCAAAACACCGATCTCTCTGCCAAAGTCAATAAAATTACTACTTGTTGAAGAAAACAGTAAACAACAGAACTTCATAATGATGTCATTAACACATCCTTTGTCAACAGTTGGGAAATCTGGAACATTCAAGAAAAAATAAAAGAAGAAAACAGCATAATGCATTCAGTTTAGTTGTAAAATTAATTATACATAAACTTCTAATGAGATTTGGTTAGAAATGCAAACAATTTTTATGGCAGCATTAGGTGTACAGCAGCAAGGCAGCAGTAGCTCAGCATGCGGAGTGGGTGCTGCATTTTATCCATCCATCAGATAAATGAACACATTTTAGAGCTTCTTTAACTCTGATAGTCAGTGTGCCACCACAGGCCCTTCACAACTGGTATTTAGATCTGAGCTGATCTGGAGTCCAGTTCAGGAGTCTGATTCAGTACATCTGGGAGCTCCCAAGGGATTTTGTCATGCTCTGCACTTTCTCCTGGGAGCCAAATTCTCCTGCTCTTTGTGTTCGGAACACTCCTGGGATGTTGTCCCAAACTACCTCTTGCTTTGAGCCAGCACAGGATTTGTGCATCCATTTGGTACAAAGAAAAAAAACAACCAAACAACCTATTCATGGTGTTTTTCTGTCCTGATCATTTCAAATATGACAGTATAAAACTCTGCAGCCATGGATAGAGTATGTTTATTTAACTGTCAGTGCCAACCAAGCAGCACACAAAGCACCAGAAAACAGAGAGGTAGGTTGAAGCACGCTGGACAGATATTGCCTTAAAGTAGCATGTTATGGTCAAAACTGAACATACCAGGTTAGTTCTCAGAGATTGTTGTCAGAGAATGAAGAGAGGGGAAAGGGAAGAGGGTTTCTGATTTCTAGATTCATCAAAACATAAATTAATAATAGCACTACATTGGTGTGCTTTTCTATAAGGTGCAGATCACATGCTGTACTAAATGCTAGGCTTTACTGAGACTAATGTATAATCAGGGATGCTACTAATAACCCGCACCAAGCTTGAGTGGTCTGGCTGCAGCAGAGAATATGTTCTACATTTTTTCTCCATGGTTTCCAATTTAAATCAGCATCTGTGGCATTTTTAATGCCTTCCCTTCATCCATGAAATTCTGTTGGGTTTCACGGATGACAAACATAAATTAATCATAATTTGTTAAATAAATAATAACCTACGAATCCTGACAACGGGCGATTTCCACAGCGTGCACTATCGCAACATGCCACTAGATGGTGGAACAGGACTCCTTCTGCACAGTTCTGCAGCCACCCAGCACCCCCGGATAAAACCTTCCAGTAAGCAGCTAAATTAATTCTGGATGAAGATTCCTGAGTCTACAGTGTAATTTAGAATTTTTATATACAACATATTCTTTGTCTTTTACAGTTGTTATGTCCCAGAACTCCCACTTCAGCAATGACTTCCCAAGGTGTATTTACAGGACAAGGCACACAGCAGCACACTGTACAGGGTGGGACCCACAGCTGCCTAGTTAACACCTAAAACGTGATGAGCTATGAAAATGAAGCCACAGGATTCGTTTATAAACTGTGATCCCCCGTGGCAACCACACTGCCTGGGAGGCAAGAGCAACTATGAGAAACTTCTGCTCTGAAGCATCCTGCAGAGGAGCTGCCTACCAGCTCTCTGGGAAGCGCTGCCTTCCCTCTTCCCTTTGGAAATGTACACAGAAATAGAGGGGGCAGCGGACATGAGTGCTTGCTTTTCAGTGACTTTCACAGGGATCAAGGAGAATAATGGGAATTTTTACGCATGCAGCAGTGGAAAATTAAAATTCAAGGCAGCAAGGGTACTAATAAGCAACGCCATAGTTGAGAAGTAACTAAGCTGCTGTGAGTAAATGGAATAAAGGCAGTGTCAGACACCTAGGATTTATTATAAAAATTTGGATACAGTGCCTCAGAAAATCTAATGTGTATTGACCACAGAACTTATAACCTGCTTCGATATGACAGATGAATGGCACATGCAGTGAAATATGTCTCAAGGACCTCTAGCAAAGTTAAAACAGAGATTTCCAAAGTCTTGGAGAAAAAGCATAGGGATGCCACAGAAATCAGGGGAAAAGAGCAGTGTAACTTATCATTGCTATTAGAAGCCAAAAGAGAAATAAATGGAATAATAAATATACTAACAGGCCTAAAAAGGAAAGATCAGAGTGCACAAGCAAATAAAATGATGCAAAGAAAAACAGACATGACAAAATGGAAAGAAAACTGCAGCTTGTTCCATCACGAGAAGCCCCCAGTGGACAGCTATTTGGTGGGTGAGATTCACTTAATATGGGAGGAAGAAAAGCACTTTCTCACCTGGAGTTTCCAGAGTTACAGCAGACCTGCTGATTAGACAGTATTGTGGACAAAGAGGTCCCATGCAACTGTGTCTCCCCTGCCAGATAAGTATTAACTTAACCATCCACTCTTGCTTTATCTATAAACACAGAGCTCAGGACTTCCCTGAATTCATCCTTGTTTGGACTGTGCAGGGGGTTGGAAGGGAAAAGAACATAATGAACCGTGAAGGGTTTTTCCCACTGCTATCACAAGCAACAATATTGCAAATATCCTGAACTCCCTCTTGAAACAACTTCCAGCCTTTGCCTTCTGTTGGAAGATGTTTCCGGAATCTCATACTTAACACTTTATGTTCAGCATAAATTGTATTATTTGATTATATGATTATAAACTGTGGCAAACCCATCTTTTAGTATAAATCTCTACCTTCCCTAAGTCTACTCCCTTGTGTGCTCCAAGCCAGTAGTAATACCTTCCTTTTGCTAAGCTAAGCCATCCAAGTTCTTTCAGTATAAGACTATGAGATGTCCATGACTCTTAATCATCCAGGTTGCTTGAATTAATCTTCCACAAGCATTAGGAAATGTGACTGCCACACAATGCTCCAGAGGAAGCTCACTTGCCCCTTGCACGGGGCACGAGTGCTTTGCTGTCTCTGCTGGAGACATGTCTCTCCGGGCAAACTGAATCCCACTTGGTCTCTCGCACAGCCTCTTCAGACATCATGAGAGTAGTTGTACAAACCCTACATGTTCATCCTCCTCTTTATTTTCTAAAGAATGGGACTTGGTATACTGAAAAATTATTTCTATTTTTTCACTAATAATATTGATTTTCAGTTTAAGACTTATCAGTTACCTTGTTTCTAATTAGATCAGCAGTTTACATCAGTTTTATATCCTTCTAGAGTCATCAAGTACAAGGTCAAATACCGTGCAGAACTTGGAATTATATTAATTACAAATATTATCAGCTTATTTGTTTGATTATCACTGCTTAAGTGTTGGCTAATCAGCAAAAACTAACTTCCACATGACCATGCACTTGACATTAACTATCTTGTTCTAATTTAATTCTCTATTAAGAAGGTTCTGCATCATTCACCTCACCTTTTTTTCTTAAGAATACTGATAAATGGATTGGCCTGTATTGCCTGAACATGGGACATCTGGATCTTGACCAGTGCTTCAAAGCAATCATTGTTCATATTAAGAGAGCTCCATTATCAACCCTGTCCCAACTGGCGTTGCTGGCTATTGACAACTGACAGAAAAGCTTTAGCAGATGTGAGTCAAGACTCCCCTGAGCCCTGCTGAAGTGGAAAGGATTTGTTACACAATTAGCATATTAATAATTTCCTGCTTTTTCCTAAACCCCAAATACAATATTGGCTATTCCTGCTTTTCTTTGTTGTTGTTGTTGTTGATTTCCATACTTTATCTCTGTTTACTTTGGCATAATCTCTTCTCTTCCTCCTGTGTTTCAAAAAGGCATTGCTGTTGTCTGCAAAGCCATAGATCATATAGTGGTCCCTTGGTCCTTTGGTTTTTCTGCAATAGTCTGCCTCCTAATTTATATTCATTATGACCAACTTCTCCCTTGTCCCATTTGTTATACAATTTTCATACTTCTGTCACTTTCTAAGCTGAACTGATTTTCCAAGCAATATAACTCTTCTGCTGTAGCAGGCTTTTTCACTGCTCTTAAGCAATACACAGTCTACCTGCTTAAATTCTTCCTTGCAGAGATTTGATTCAGAATTGGTTTCAGCTTACGAAATTAGCTTGGTGGAAATACTATCTATGTTTAAAATGTTTGATATCACTTTGGAATGCAATCCACTAGCAAAAATGTTCCAAAAGACTTTAAACTGCCAGGGAGAGGTAAGTTATATGGAGTGAAAAATTAAGAGCCTTTTCCAATTTTGAATTAATGAGCCCACAGCTAGAACACTGCATATAGTTCAGAGTACATCCATTCCAGGCATGACACCTGAAAAGACTTGTAGGAGAAAAAATATCAATCAGGGCTGAGTGCATTTTTGAAGTATATTTTAAATAATGAAATGCTTTTAACTAACTGACAAGTGGAAAAGAAGAGGGATCAAACAAGTGCCTATATGTATTTTTACAGAGATACATCACTTACAGGGTATAAGTAAAAGGGAAGAAGAAACACAGAGAAAAAAATACTGAGATAGATTGGATGAGGGGCAGGGAGTTACTGAATCCATCTGGACTGAACTAAGACTTTATATACCACTGAAATGGCACATATGGAAAGGTTTATCTTGGGCATGGAGGAAGTAGACGTGATGAACAAATAGATATTCCATCTTTTATCTTGGTCTGTCACTTGTTTATGTTCCTATTTTACTCCTTTAAGGCACTGGCTATTCAGGCAGCTAAGCTAATCAGGTGGCTTGAACCCTCAGCACTGCTTGTCTGGATCATGGTGGGGGGGATTGTGTGGTTCATGTGCTGTATGGAGAGTAGGGAACACAGTCTCCCATAGGGTATGTTTTCCTGGACTGGACATTGCTCATTTGATTCTATGACAGACCCTTACAAGATCAGAGGGCAATTCACCAGCTGCTTTAGAAACACCACCATCAAATACAGGAAAAACACTGTCAGTTCCACAGACTCCTCCACTGGACTTTGATCCTACAAGACCTGCACAGCCTAAACTAAAGCACATTTTAGTTCTGCCACTATTGCGATATCCATATAGAAGAGATCCTAAGAAACTTGCACAGCTCTGCTGTGGTCCTGTTCCCTAATTGCTCAACTCCATTGCATTTAAGAGGGATTAATTTCAGCACCAGAATCAGAGCTTACTGTTCTCCCTTTGCAGTATCAGTTAATGACGTACCACAGAGACATAGAATCGAAGAATGGGTTGGGTTGGAAGGGACCTTAAAGCTCATCTAGTTCCACACTTGAGGGGGCAGGGCCCTTCTGCCCTGTTCGCTTGTTCTCAAGGTCTCTCCTTGTAACCAGGTTATTGCGTACCCTTTGCTTACCAAACCAGTGCACCACTTCCTCACTTAATGTTGGTCATCATCTCTTCTGCTGGTGCTAAGTCAATCACTGTTGGTTTAAAGCTCTCCTCAACAGACCAGCCAGTCTGTTGGGAAAGATGCTTTTGCTCTGCTTAGTCAGATGGATCCCATCTTTTCTTAGTAGTCCTGAGCCCTCAGAAAGGGGTTTGTGGTCATAAAAGCTGAACCCCCTTCATTGACACCAGCTGTGCAATTATTGACCTGAAGGATCTTTTCACTGCTCAAGTCCTTCTTCCTCACTGGGAAAACTGAAGAGAAAACCACGTCAGCCTCTCAGAGACAGAGGGATGGAAGGCAGGCAGCAGGGATGGATGGATGGATGGAAGGATGGGTGGATGGGTGGGTGGGTGGATGGATGGATGG
>NW_009916066.1:0-2141 GCF_000696875.1 Nestor notabilis
TGACCAATTAGCATCACTCATCTTAACCCCCCCACAAAAATTGTTATGGAAATACAAATGGGGAGAACTGTGTGAAATACAAACCCTTGAGAACCTCAATCGTCACCCAGGAGACCCACGTCTAGGGGTGGGAACACAGCACCTTATGGGCACAGGGCCTTTTGGAACTCCTGAGGTTCAAGCACAAATGCAACCAGATGTTTTAAAAGACTCAGCTACACTTGCTTTAAGAGCCTTTGCTGCCATCCCTGAAATAGGTAAACAGCCGGTGTCATTTGTTAAAATTCGTCAAGGAAGGGATGAGCCCTATATGGAGTTTATTGATCGATTGAGAGATGCAGTAGACAAACAAATAGATAATCCTGGGGCAAAAGAATCTCTGTTGCTGAAATTGGCAATAGAAAATGCCAGTCTGGACTGTAAAAAGGCATTGTTAACTCTACCATGAACTGCCACCTTGGTGGAAATGGTCAAAGTGGCAAATCGAATTAGCTCACTAGAGTACCAACAAACTATGTCGGCAGGAGCTTTTGCTGCAGCTATGAGACCGTTAGGAACTTCCTCAAAAAGATGCTATAATTGTGGAAAACCTGGCCACCTGAGCTTTCAATGTAATAAACAAAAAAAGGAAAGGGGCAGAATGCAGGATGGACAGCCTCCGGCATTATGCCCAAGATGTCGTAAGGGCAGGCACCATATTAACCAATGCCGATCTCGTTTTGATCGAGAAGGCCAACCCCTAGAACCCGTCCAGGGAAACCAGAAGCTGAGCGCGGGTCAGGGCCGCCCCAAGACATAAATTCCCCTGAACATAGTGGGCGACCCTGCGCCACTGAACAACCTGGATGCCTGGATTATCTCACCGCAAAAACTAGCGGAAGTGCCGGAATGGATGTAACCACCATAGAACACCATGTAACACTAATATCAGACAATGTCCACACGGTGGCGCTCAATGCACACGGACCTTTTGGACACTCACTCAGTGCATTCCTATTAGGTCGTTCTAGTCTCACTTTACAAGGCATTTTTGTTTTACCGGGAGTAGTTGATGCGGATTTTTTCGGTCGGATAAAGGCAATGGTGTGGACTCCAAGCCCTCCGGTGCACATTCCTAAAGGTACAAGATTAGCCCAATTAATCCCCATTAGAAACCAGGCTCCAAAGACAGAGCAAATTAGAAGAGGCACAGGGAGCTTCGGGTCCACAGGCCAAGAAGCCAATGTAATGTGGCCTTTAGAAATTCAACAATCGAAACCAAAACTACAAATCAAATTAAGTTGGGGAGATCAGATAGTCTGGATAGAGGTCTTAGTAGATACCGGAGCTGATGTGACGGTTATAGCCGACTGGCCTAAAAATTGGCTGCTATCCATCCCCCAAGGTACACTAGTAGGAGTGGGAGGAAATACAACCACAATACAAAGCCATCACATAGTGACTTTTCTGACAGCAGACTGTCCGAAATGTTTAGCAAGACCATATACAGCAATGATACCAATGAATCTCTTGGGATGAGATGTGTTAGGCCAAATGGACTGTGATTTCTACAAGACACCAAAATTTTTAATTGAGGCCACTGAAGGGCAACCGATAATCAAACTGAAATGGAAAACAGACAAACCAGTTTGGGTAAATCAGTGGCCACTTACTACAGAAAAGGTTGCCATTCTAGAACAACTTATTCAAGAACAACTACAAGCAGGGCACATTTGTCCATCTACCAGCCCTTGGAATACACCTGTGTTTGTAATTCCAAAAAGGTCAGGCAAATGGAGACTACTACATGATTTATGTCGAATCAATGAAGTACTAGAAGACATGGGACCTCTCCAACCTGGACTTCCATCACCCACCATGATCTATAAAGACTGGAACATTTTGGTGATAGATCTGAAAGATTGCTTTTTTACTATCCCCATTGACCGAAAAGATAGTGACTGTATTGCTTTTTCAGTGCCTTCAACCAATAAACAAGCGCCAATGCACAGGTTCCAATGGACGGTATTGCCACAGGGAATGAAGAATTCTCCGACTATATGCCAGAAATATGTAGATAGAGCATTAACACCTTTTCGGAAAAAGTACCCTCTGGAGAAAGTACCCTCAGTTGTTAATGTATCATTATATGGATGATATTT
>NW_009916067.1:0-18995 GCF_000696875.1 Nestor notabilis
TTGCCGGCTGGGTTTGAACCACGACAACATCATTCACTGTTCGGGCAACAAAGTTGTCTTCAAATCTGAGTACTGCCAATCTACCCAAAGAAAAGAAATGTTACACGTGAGATGAAGATTCATCCAGGTATTACCACATATATTCCAGTAAAACCAGCATTGCTGTCCTTGGAGACACTAGCCTTAAATTTTCCACCTACCTTTGTCTGTTCAGAGCCTTAATCATCATTAATCATTCAAAGTAAAACCTCACTGCATTCCTTCTAAGACTGGGATAGCTAATTCGGCTAGCCCATAGTAACAATTATAAAAATAATGATGACAAAATGATTGAAAAAACTTTCAAGATTCTGGATTTGAGCAATGGATATCCTTTCCTGCAGAAAAGCAACATTTGCTATTTCCATGAAAAATGACACCAAAATTTTGCCTAACTTTTAGCCCCTGAAAAATTCTGGTTTAAACGTATTTGGCAGAGATGCAGTACATTTTGGTTGGTACATTTGTGAGAGCTTTAGCTTCTCAGCTGGAACTGTGAGGCACAAGACGTTGCCTTTCACCTCTCTAGGTTGCACTGGAGCACAAGATGAGTCTAGATCCACAGACTCCTGAAATATTAACAGGCTGATCATAGCAAATTGCAAATTTCCACATATTTCCTTATATGGTCTCTAAGTAAAATGCTTGGCAAAAGCAGGATTCGTATGAAACAATCAATTCAGTACATAAACAAGCTTCACTGGCATATGCCTGAATTAGCCATTAAAAACAGATGAAGGGGAAGTTCGTGTCAAAATAAGCCCATCTTGCATTTCAACATCTTCCTTGTGATATTCCCATTCCAAGTTGGGATACACAACCTGACACCTTTGCCTGAGTTGGGACTCTCCTAACCCTTCCTCATAAAACAAAAGCAGAAGAAATAGTGGCCATGTCTTCTTTTTTATATACCAAGGTTCAGTGAACAGAGCATCCATTCTGTTCCTACAAAATCTGTATGTAATTTTGTCTAAAAGGAGCTGAAAACATAGTTGTCATACCTTATAAGGAGCACAATTAATCCTTTATATTGAAACTGTTTCAACATTAAAAATTAAAAGTTTTATTTTGATGGTGGAGGAAAAGATATCCATTCTATAACTCATCCATTAGATTGAATATCTCAGTGTTGCTATATGCTCCGAAGAACAATTAGTTATTTCTTTGGATGCAACTTTGAGCAACCTGATCTAGTAGAAGGTGTCCTTGCCCATGGCAGGGTGATTGAAACTGCCTGATCGTTAAGGTCCTTCCAATCCAAACCATTCTATGATTATTAAATACAATGGTATATTCCTGTATGCTAATTTATCATCTTTCTTTGAGAAACGCTGAACACCCTGAAGTCAGTAGGGCTTTGGCCACTGGACTTGAATGAGTAAAGATTCTGTAGAAAGCGATAACCTGCGGAAGATAGTCCCAAACAAAAGAGAAATTGGGTTTCTTACTTTGTTTCTGACAACTTGTTACTGAAATGTATTCTCTTTGTGCAGTCGAAAATCACATCAGCTGGGTTGAGGAACTTTTTTGCTTGGATGAGTCCAAGAAATCTTCACCATTGTCATCTCAGGGAAAACAAGTCAGTAAAAATGAATTTTCAAAGGGACAAATTAGGTGAACAAATAGTGCTGCTATGAAGTGCCTGTTAAAGCAATCATAAATTAGTCTTATCACCTAACCAAGGTGCCTTCTTCCAAGAATATCTGGTCTCCACTGAAAACAAAATTTTCCTCCTTTTTAAATTTTTTTTTAATATTTGGACTCTGAACACTGTATAACTTTCCTGCATACAAAACAACATGACTTGATACATTTAAAAGGTCCTATCAGATCTGATACTGTTATTATTTTAAAAGCTTCCAGAGATTTTTTTCTAAAGTTTTATGAAACTAACTTAAAAGACTGCCAGCAACAAGCTAATGAGCTTCATTCATGTAATCCTAGGAAATGAAAAGAAACTGAAGTTTACTTTCACGAGTATCAAGTACAGTATCCAACTGCACCTATGCAATCTAAGTGGCTTTGCAAAATTAAAGAAAAAATATGCATGACCAAGGTGACTTGAGTAGCAAGTGTGTATCAAATGCAAGAGAAACTGGCTTTTTGGGATGCAGGGAAAGGAAGCCTACAAACAGATGATTGACTAAAGACTGCAGCTTGGTATCATACACAGCTTGCAGCACTGACAAGAAGTTTTCTGATGTATGTTTACTTTATTTTGTAAATTGTTACAGAAGGAATAAGGAAGAAAAACTGAAGCTGCATTTTCCCAGGTATAAATAATGAGTTTCTGAAGACACAAAAATGTGTGAGGTTATTAAGCCTTCCCTGAACTGTGTTGTATAACTTGTGCACACCTGATACTTTTCTTTCCCATTGAAGAAGCATGGTCAGATCTTCCTCCAGATTGACTGTGAATCTTTGTTTTCATGTCAGGGAAATTTACTGATCTAACCTGCTGAATATCTGACTTATATCCCTACACATGGTGTTGTTTTAGGAAATAAACACCTATAAGTCTGGTGTTTCCAATCTCTCCTTTTTTTTTTTTTTTTTTCCCTCTTCATATCCATTCCTATTTCCTGACACGGCATTTCAATATTGCATCAACAATGCTGCTGATCTCACAGACCTCATGCTAAAGCAGTCTATTCCTGTGATTCATTCTTTTAAAACACAGAGTTGTTTTCCACTGTAAATCTGCAGTTCACTTCTACAAGGTTATTGATAAGACCATGGATTTCCCTAGGGTGACAAGAATAGTGTTTTAGGATTTTTTCTTCTTCTATCTTTACATATTTTAATAAATGAAGTTTGTTCAAAATAATACTACCTCTTGTACAAAATGCCGATGAGATTTCAAAGAAAATCCCCAGACCCATCCCAGTGCTTTTCACTTACATAAATGGGTAATATATTTCACTTTACCAGAGATAATGTACAACCATGACTTAATACAGACAGTAAAACACTCGATGTTGTGGCTTCCCAAGACTGCTTTATGAAGGAAAAGGTACAACGTGAGATTCTGTGCAAAAGCATATTTGCTTTCTCATAAGAAAGATACTGGGGGGAAAAAAAAAAAAAAAGATTTTTCAAGGCAACATTTTGTTGTTTACGAAATGAAAAAGTAGAAAGGATGGACAAAACAGATTCATACCAGTTGGAACCTAAACACTTAAAATAACAATCTCTTAAGCTTGCTACCAAAGGATAAACAAAAGACTTGAAAAAAGAGAGAGTGTTTACAAAGATTGGAAGACAGCTATATAAATGTCTCTGTTCTCAAGACAGTCTCATGTTCTAAGAAGAAACTTCATATTCTAAGAAGAAACTATGAGCAAGATTTGCCCACTGCAAGATCTTTCCACTTCAAGATGCCTTCCACAGTAACCTCTGACAGCTAGACTCAAAGGAAGGGACATTTGTAATGAATTAGGGGTTTAGGCCAGGTTCTTTGTGATGCCAGTCCAACGAGTGCAGGGAGGCGGTAAGATGGTATGAAAATAATGTAAGTACCCACCTATGAGGCTGCGGAAGCGGGCTGTGATCTATGCTGTGCACTGTTAGCTTTCTGAATGGCACAGGAGAAGATGGGGAAGTTGGCTGCTGGCATTTTGCTTGAAGAAAAAGAGAAATAGAGAATACTTGCACCAATGCCAAGGTTACTGGGGCATTATACATATATAGGAAAAAAGAAAACTCGAGACACCTTTGTGATATGGCAACCTGGGGGTTACCATTTTACAAGAGTATTTCTGTATGAATCTTTGATGAGAAGGTATTGTCTTCCAGGGAATTAATTGAGCTTCCTCTGAGTACATTGCCATGCCCTGTAGAGGAGTCAGTGATACCTTCTGAAAAAGTTAGCTTGAGGTTGCCTTCAGAAAATCTTTTTCAACTCATTTAGAATCTCCTTTTGTGATTAGTATTTTGTTATCACTATCAAAGTTAAAGCTTTCCCATGGAAGTTATTATGATACTGCAGTTACAATAGTATGAAATTTGAGCAGATAAGTCTGTGCAGAATTCAGCAAGAGATAAAACATTGGTGAGTTATCAGTCCTGGTTTGGTCACATATTTAAAACACAGCACCCTATGGGATACTCTGAAGAAAATTAAGCCCATTTCAGTCACTCCAAGTACAATGGGGGGAAAAAAAAGATATGTGTAGGCCTCTCGTAAAAATTACCAGTGTGGCAACACAAACCTCAAAATAATTAAGACAGATGAAAAATAATTAAAAAACAAAACCAAAAAACATTCCAGGAAAATCAGCCTATATAGATTGAAACAAAGTCCTGTGAAGTTTGGTCTGCTTCCTCCTTCCTCTTGCCTTCTTTGGAGGTTAGAGATCTTTCATTTTTGATTTAATTGTTCAGAACATAACAGCATGATAAAAGTTTTTTTATATAAATTTCTCACAGCAACACAATCAATCATATTTCCCACTCATTCACTGTCTTGAGCCCCTGAGCCTCAAAGACTTCTTTTCTATGGAGCTTACTTGTTAATTTAGCACTGATCAAAGGCTAAAACATTTATCATGCTTATTAGTGAATAAACCTAGCAGCAGGTATCCCAAGTGAGGAAGCAAACCCTCATTTCCTGCAAGAATGAATTGGAAATTATCCAAAGTGCTTGCAAACATTTTTCAGGAGTGACGAACTGTCAAAAAGGAAGCAGCTGCTAGATGTGGCAGCTCTAGAGTTAGGGGTAATGAAAAAAAAATAAAATTACAAAACCCCCGTGTCTCAGGAAGGTATCTTCAGACTACCCCACAGGGATATTCTGCAGTTCTATTTACTGTAATTGCCTCTGCAATCCTGTATCAGCTGACCTTAGAACTAAGTTACAAAGTAGATGTATAAACTATCATGGTTATTAATGTACAGATAAATGGGAAATTCTTCACATTTGCTCCTCTAGACCCTCCTTTTTTTTTTTTTAAATTATTAAATATGCATGTCGGAAAGGCATCATCTGTACAAATCTAGTCCAATTTGACCTCAGGAGAAGTCGTAAACCCTGGTGCCGAGGGAAACAAGGACTGCATTGTGACCAAGTTCACCACTAAAGGCTCAGACCCATTTGCAAGCAGTGTAACCCACCCACAGAATTTTCTTGGGGAACTGGGAACTTGATAAACCTACTTAGCTAAACCTCAAAAGTAAGTAGGGACTAGCTCTATCTAAGGCAATCCCACCAGCAATTTTTTATTTGTCCTACTTGATACTTAGCAAATCTGTCTTATTAATTTTTGATCTCTCTTTTACTTGTTTATTATCATTTCACCGGGGGACACAGTCTGATCTTGCTTCGTCTCCCACCCAGACTCAATCCTATCTTGCTGTATGTATATCACCTTTGGCTCTAACTCATTGAAATTTGTGGCCTTCTAGATACTTCAGTGTTTTCTCTCTCTGCATTTTTCCTTGACTTCCATTTTAGCTATATATTCATCCTAATATGCTGCTCAGAAGTGAAAGAATGTGGAATGATTACAACATTTACCTGTAAAGTTTACCGCTGCTGCTTTTTAGTGAAAGTGTGTTACTGCATGCATACTTTGGCAGCTGCTGTATCTGCCACACACATGGATTGTTTAACAGAAGTGCGAACTACCCCAAAATCTTTACAGAAGAAGGCAAATATATGTACATATCTATGTATAGCATAAGAAATTAAAGCTACTTTACAGAGGAAACAGTGGGTGTCCTGGTTTCATATAGTTGTTCCTGGTAAAGTGGTTTTTTGTATTTATATTTTTTTCATGTGTTGATTTTGTGTATTTGATAATAAATGTGTAATAAATCATGAAACTAAGTAAGAAACAGTACAGCTGAGTTGGCTGGCACAGACAGAATGATGGCTTTAAACCGTTCTTACTGGCAGATTACTTTATGAGATTTTTTTAAATTTTCTTTTTGCTTGGAATTTTTTGCAATATAAGCCGAGCAGTATTCAGTACACCAGCTCACTCATGCAAGATGCCTCAGTCTCTCAATTCCCAGTGAGTCTGCTCTGGAGAAATTTTCAGCTTAGAACTGGCAGATATGAAAGATCCTTGTTGTTGTCCAGGTTGGCCAGTATCCCTAGTGACAGAAACTTGTGCTGCTTGAACATACTTTTCTGTGTTAAATCAAGTTTATAAGTGAGAATATAGTTATTATTTTCTATGACTACTAGTAGAAACCCATAGAAATTAGATTATGCATATCTCTTCCTCAGTAGAGTAATAACCACCCATAGCAAAGTTTTCTCATATTTGTGGTTATTTTACTTTTAATATCCAGTGTCTATTTTCATGCCAACATGCAGAAGAGAAAAGGAAAACACCACTTTCAGTTTTTGCAAGTCCTGAATGTCCTACATAGTTCTGAGCAGCAAGTATGTCCAGGAACAGAGTAGGTGAGTGCAAAAGCTATGATATATTAGTTTAAGGGTAAAATTTAAATGGCACATTCCTCAAATGTCTCTACATTGTCAAAAGTTCATGAACTTAACTATGGAATTTCAGACGTCATAAGAAGAGTTGTAATTATACAAACAAACACGACAGCTCAAAAAAAACAACAAACCACCAACAAACCTGTAAAGACTGATTTAAAACACATAGAAATTCCTTGTATTTATACAGTGAATCTTAACAATTTTATGTCCTTCTGGTGAAGTGTTGTTATAATTTGGGAACATTGCACTTTGTCTTCCATTTAATATTCTCCCAAAGGGAAAATGGGAAGTTACGTGGAACAAAATAAAGTCTTCTACTTCCTCTAGTGTCATCAGAACTCCTTCCTGGTAACAATCCTCCAAGAAATATATATAATCTGATTGCAAATATGAGAGGTAACAGTCATTTACTTAAAAAAAAAAAAAAAATAAAAACACCCTAATCCCAAACTTTAGAAATCATGTTTAATACTCCATCTTCACCTTGTATTTTCATTGTCAACTACATTAGTACAAATTACAATGTTAGACATTTGAAGATAACAATAAAAAGAATTAATTTCTGAAAAATAGTAGTCTAAATATGAATTCCACAAAATTCTGCATTTTGAATTTTTTGAAACTGACTGTCGTGGTTTAAGCCCAGCCGGCAACTTGGAACCACGCAGCCGCTCGCTCACTCCCCCCCCTTTTCCTTCCTCCCCCCGCTCCCGGAGGGATGGGGAGGAGAATCGAAGGAATGTAACTCCCACGAGTTGAGATAACAGCACTCCAGTAACTAAGGTATAATACAAACCACTACTGCTACCAGTAATAATGATAAGAGGAATAACAAGGGGACAGGACACAACCGCTCACCACCCACCGACCGATACCCAGCCCGACCCGAGCAGCGATCTGGGCCTTCTGGGTAACTCCCCCCAGTTTCTATACTGGGCATGACGTGCTGTGGTATGGAATCCCCCTTTGGCCAGTTTGGGTCAGGTGTCCTGCCTCTGCTTCCTCCTGGCTTCCCCTCCTCTCTGGCGAAGCATGAGACTGAGAAAGTCCTTGGTCAGAGTAAACATTACTTAGCAACAACTAAAAACATCGGTGTTATCAGCATTGTTCCCAGACTGAAAGTCAAAACCACAGCACTGCACCAGCTACTAAGAAGGAGAAAAAATGACTGCTGTAGCTGAACCCAGGACACTGACAAAACACTAACTTCCTCTATTCTTTAAAAAATCAGATTATCTTTGCCACAAACTAAGGCAGAAATCCTACTTATTCTTGAGAAAGATATGAAATTTTGGAGATGACCAGTACCTAGGTAAGATCAGAACAAATTCAAATGATTCTTACTTTTATTAAGTATTTTTGGATTACAAACAGAGGCAGAGCAAAGATACTTCAGTGCTGTAAGCTAAGTAATTCATATACTGCTTTGAAGTTTAGAAAACAAATATATAACATTTCTGATATTGTTACTTAAAATGCATATTGAAATACTATTGTTATTATGGTCTGCTAAACAGACAAATAAAAAGATGTGCAAATATGCATTTTGACAATTTAATAGGAAAAAACCCACAAACTTGACAGTAAACACTATTCAGTTGCAAAATAATCTCCCTTGGGAAATGGTGGAAAAAAGCTCCATCTCTAAGAATCTTTACAGTTCTACTACACAAAGCACTGGAAAATATACTGTAAGGAACAATCTTGTACAGACAGCGGCCTGGACTAATGTGCCATTCCCTTTCTATAGCTTCTATAGTATCTTCAAAGAATGTGTTTCAGTTACTCAATCTTAAATTCTCCTTTGGATCTCCCACAATCTAACGTAGACTTTGTTTACAGCATACATTTTAATAATCAAGAATATGGACCCTGAAAACAAGGACTTACAGAGAAACCTGAATAATAAATAACGGAGGCAACGTTAAGCTATTACACTGTCAAATGTACCGAGCTTTGTTCACGCCTATCAAAAATGGCTGCATGTGTATTTTAACATAGTATGAGTCATCCATGTAGCATTCCCTGACTTTCAACAAGTACCATGGACTACAAGTTAAGAACAATATGATATTATACAAGCTATTCCTGGCTTTTGAATTCCTTTTGCAAGAATAATAAGTAAGAAAATGCCTTAAAAAATAAGCATCAATTGCCCCCCACCATCACCCAAAAAACATAAATGTTATTATTCCACAGAGATCAAATATACAGTTAATAAAATGTATTTTCTGGGAAAAATTCTCATTTTTTTCTCCAAATTTTTATGCAGGTACTACTGTTTTTCCCAAACTCAGCTTTTTAAGTAGTTTTAAAATGACAATATTTTGTATTTTTACTTCATTCCTGCGTGTGATTAAGACGGCAGGGTACAGAACAGGTTAGCCACCAGTAAACACCTAAATGCGGTCCCACCTGGGGAAGGGCTGAAGGCAGTCATTTTGTTTTTCAAATACCTGTAAGTTTCTCTCTTAACTAATCCTTAATTTCCTTGACGTACTAATAAGATGGGCTGTGACATTGCTTTCATTACCCAGTCTCTTTCTCCTTTTTACTTTGCCCTCCCATTTTTTAATATTTCTGAGTATCCACTTTATTTTCAACTACTGCAGCCCATTGCAGTGGAGAATCAATATCTGAGTCCACTCAGGGCTAGGTACAGATTCCCCAAAATCCAGTGTCTCTTTCCACTTGTGTCAGCTGCAGCTATATCAGGCTTTGAGGAGGAGTCAACTTTTGTTGTTATTTACTATTTCATCTATTATTAAGGAAATTATTTCATGGTGAGCACTTACATTCCAATGACAAGTAAAAGAATAAACTTAGTATTGATGACATTGTTTTTTAAAAGACACCTGTTGTTCAGTTTGGGTCAGACACAGATATGACAATGGTTTTTCAACCTTAGTCATTGCAGTGGCTAATTACAATTAATTGGAGCTTATTAAGGACAAGTATATGTTCTGCAGTACCAGATGGCTTGTTCAGTATAATAATTTGTCTTGAGAAGACTCAGTTAATCAGTGCTCTTTTGGTGGAAGAAGGCTGGTGATGAAGAAATAATAAGTGCTCTGTAGACCAATGTTTTAAGGCACTGAGACTGCGGTGTATTGGTCTTTGAGATGTGTCTTCGTATATTCGTCGTCTGTTAATGACAGAGCAAAATAGAAAGTGAGTTTAAATTCCACTGAACTCTGATACTGAACCTGGTAAGGGATAAGGGGTTTTTGTGCAACAATTAACATATATAAGAAGCAGGAAAGCTTAATTTTATATGAACTGGATTACATCAATAATTATAACATTCAAGCCATTGTTGGCCACAGTCAAGTAGTGGGATAGCTGACAGATTGAGTAGCTTTGGTAAAACAGGCAAACCTCATTTTCTAAAACACCAATTGTGTGACTCGTGACCACTGCATTGTCACTGGTCACTGGCTTTCACATCCAGTATCACTTGCTTGTCCCAAAGGTTGAGGTAATGTTACCATTCTTTGCTGCAAGAATGTGTCAGGCCAACAATAGAGAATCTAAGCTGAATTTTCTTCCAGGTTACTTAGGGTTCACTTAGCTGTGTTTTTTCCCTCTCTTCTTAATAACAACAGCTAATATCAGAGAAATAGCAAGCAGCTTATGAAAAATGGCTGTTCCACATCTGACATCATAATTCAGAACACTTTTGCATTACTACAGACATTTTTTTTAATGATGAGCAAACAAGCAAAAGCCACTGAGACTTTTTGTTATGTAGATACAGATATTTGTTACGTAAGATAAATGAAAACAGGTATAGAAGGTGGAGTCTGTTTTGTCTATACACATCTGAATATTAACCATTCCTTATTCTCACAGGATAAGTGAAAATAGGTGGGAGACCTGATTAATTTGATTCATGGATTTGATTGTACTTAAATGTATCTACTTAGAAGAATTACAAAACACAACATACTGAGTTGTAAAGTTTAGCTGGAAGTCATAGTATGAGGTCATGCAGAAATTTCAGCAATGCTGATAAAAATGAGCTCAACAGAAGAACATAAGTGTTCTTACAGGACATCCATTTTAAGAAGAGTCAGTAGATAATTGCCTAGGCCTAATTTTTGGAAAAGGATGAGGTTGACAACCTAAGGTTCGTATTGCAAGTTGATTAGCGAGTTTGTAAAAAGGACATTGCCTGTCAGAGGAGACATTTCAAGTCAAATTTTGATTATGCTTATAAAAGGCTAGATTTGTATTATAAATTCATTGAGGGAGATCCAACAATTTGGTATTTGAGCAATGAAGTCCTTGTATCTGCACTGATAACTGAAAAAACAAAATAACTTCTGCCATAATATTTCAACATTATTTTTCTTATTAGAAATTTAAATTTCTTTTCATTAGGTTTGACTTATCACTCTCTGAAATCAATAGAAGCTTCTCTTTTGACATAAGAGGACAGGCTTTTTGTGGTGTCTTTTGTTGTGACTGTTCCAGAATTCCCACTAATCTCACTCCTCAGACTCAAGAGCACAGTGGTGCACATTAGTGTACTACCTAAAAACTACACCAAGCTTTTCTGTTACAGGCACTATGGTAAATTTTTAATATTCCCTTGTCTTCTTTCCTCAGATTCTATGCCACCTAGAAGATCTATCTTCTCGCTCTGAAGATTCCCCTGTTACGATGAATTTATGCCATTCCTGTTTGCATCCTTCACATGAAATGCTTTCTTATGTTGAGGAGTGAATTATCCATGGTAAAATTTGAATAGGCTGAAATTCAAAGTCAGTGAATTTTAGAGATCAAAAATACACAATTACTAGTGAAACCCCCATAACATTAAATAAAGAATCTCCAGTTGAAATAGCTGAAACTCAGTTTGCGTAAGGTCTATGCCAATACTGAGGGACTCTTAAAACCTGCTAAGTAAACCAGAATTATAACTGAAGAATGGCTTGAGGCAATGAATTAATGAAAAAACTACCTTGTTGTGAAACGGAGCAGATTAGAGCTATAAAATGGGTATTATATTTAGAAGTGTTAAAAATGGTTTGAGTTTTTAGATTTCAGGAGCAGAAAGTAAGATGTACTCTATAATAGAGTACATCTGTTACCAGTTAACTTAAAATAGTCAACACATTGCTGACCTTGAAAAATGTCCAAGGAAAAAAAAACAAAACAAACCAAAAAAAACCAACCAAAAAACCAAACCAAAATCAAACCTCCCACCTATATAGTGGGAAGGTAAGTGAAAGTTATGACCTCAAAATAATTAAATGAAAGTTATTCTGTTGACTGATATAGTTTCTAGTGTCCTAGAGCCTTTTTCTCCCCGGATGGTTTCAGAAAAGGTAAAGTTACCCTTGCTCAGAGATAGCACATTCTAAGGAAAATAAGCCTTAAACAAGGACTTTCAAAACAAGTTAAAACTGACAACACATTATGCTTGAACTAGGCTTTTTATTTAATGACTTAAGTATTATTATCTGTATATTCACCATGTCAGTAAGGAAGAAGTGTCTATTTAATTTTTCTTTCTTCAGGAAGAAAAAAGGGAGAGGCATCTAGACCAGCTCCTCTGATTTGGTGTTCAGGTAGAACAAGGTCAGTGAGTGGTTAGTGACATGCAACATTCAGCAAATGTCAGAAACAATTAGAGGGAGAGGGCACAAACACACTGGAAGAAGGAGAGGGAATTGATGGTGCATATCTGTGTCCGTCAGCTCTACTAAAAAACGTGCACACCTTCATTCAATTAAAATGTTGGAAGAGAAACTTGAGTGAAAGACTGCTATCTTTATGGACATATGCTGGAATTAGCAAAAGCCTTAATTAGGGGGAAAAAAAAAGTTCTGTCAGTAGCATTCAGCTGCCTAGGATATGGTGAACAGAATGCAGATTCAAACTTTCATGCAAAAAAAGAGGGAAGGTGGTCAATGTGTACTCCAACAGCAACAATCTTTGTGCACACATTGCAGAGGAACACTGATGAGTGAATACTGAGCCAGTGTTAAGTTGCCATGTGGTTATGAGCATGGAAGTCACTTACTCATATGAAAGAGGGTCTGTCCAGCAATATAAGCACACCACACCAAGTTATGCATACCTGAATGAATATAGCCAAACATGCCTACACAGATGAGACTTGTACCTAGAGGGATGAGACATGAGGATTCATTATAATCCTGTGTACTTTGGTGCCCAGAACAAGAAAACATTTAAATATGGTGAAACACATCAATTGTGTTTATATTGCTTACCTTGAGCACTTGAAGTATCACTATACTCAAGTTCTGGGAAGGCAACTAGGACAGAGTAAGCTGTGTTTTCTTTCTATACGTTTTAGTCTGAAGTAAGACCCTAGCATGCGCTACAACATTAAAGAGTCTTTGGCAGGTTTACACCCTTTTGAAAAAATGCTGACAGCTAGATGTCATAAAGTTGTTGCTTTCATATGCAAATCTGAGCTTTTGCGCCTGGTTCGAATCAACAATTCAGAAAATAAATTGCAGACTTTTTTTAATTAAAATGTTTTAACAATAAAACCTGAGAAAAACAATCCTGAAGTCTCTTTGATGTAACAGAAGATAAAATACAGTGACAATTTTGCTAATGTCTGTGAAATGTGCCATGCTTTTTTTTTCTTTTCCAATAATTGAGTTTAATGTCAAATCACAGATCAGTTCATTATCAGTCAGGGCTAGAAGCAACATCACCCACTTGAATGTATTTTGAACAGAGGTGTAAATCTGAGATTGGGTTGAATGGTCATGTTTCTCAGATAGTCTCAGGCAGTAAATGAGACACTTCACTTAGAAACAGATTTATTTGAATGGTGTAACAAGCAGACATTGATAAATAAACTTTTCTTTGTCAGGAGGAATAATTGCTGGCAACCTGAGTTTTAACACGAGGCAGCAGCTTGATCACTGAGCTAGTTTATTTAATCAAGGAAAGTTACTGAGACAGAACTACTGAATTTTGAACATATGAGCTTTGGAAAATGTAACAGGGTGACGCATAAAACTTAAAGTATCTGAAGTGAAATGAGAAGAAGACTTACAAAGAATCTTGACATGGATAGTGTCATATGAATTTTTTGTGTTAGCTTTATGTATCCAAAATCTTATTAGGTTCTGATCCATGAATGCCATTTTTCACCAGGGAAAAAAAAACAATAAATTCTGGGAAAGGGGAAGCAGCCTGACAAGGAATTATTGTCTTGCAGACCTGTACAAAGAGTATGTATGAGCAGGGCTGGTGGTGTAAATGTTTAGTTATAGCTCCTTCTAGCAAAATGTAAGATATAAAGCTAACTCAAGGGATTTTACTGCCTGTGACAGATTGAGACTATATAACCTTCCTAGTATTCAGTTACTCAGCATTTTGATACCTCTACTATTTTCAAACTCTTTTTAGGTTATGACAAGAATTCACAATAAAGCTGGATGATTTTACCATGTGAACAATAACCAAAATGTGTTGCCCTGCTCTCTGAGAATTTATAAAAACAAATTACTTACACAAAGCAGTACAGGGAAGCAACAGGTCTAAGTGAGGTGTCATTCATTCCAACATGTGAGCATGTTTTTGAGATAATCAAGCGTCCTGGGTTCAGCTACAGCAGTCATTTTTTCTCCTTCTTAGTACCTAGTGCAGTGCTGTGTTTTTGACTTTAAGCCTGGGAACAACGCTGATAACACCCATGTTTTTAGTTGTTGCCAAGTAATGTTTACTCTGACCAAGGACTTTCTCAGACTCATGCTCTGCCAGGGAGGAGGGGAAGCCAGGAGGAAGCAGAGGCAGGACACCTGACCCAAACTGGCCAAAGGGGTATTCCATACCACAGCTCATCATGCCCAGTATAGAAACTGGGAGGAGTTACCAGGAAGGCCCAGATCGCTGCTCGGGTCGGGCTGGGTGTTGTTTGGTGGGTGGTGAGCAATAGTATCCTCTCCCTTTGTTACTTCCATTATCATTATTATTGGTAGCAGTAGTAGTTTGTATTATACCTTAGTTACTGGAGTGCTGTTACCTCAGCCCGTGGGAGTTACGTTCCTCCAATTCTTCTCCCCATCCCTTTGGGAGCGGGAGGAGGAAGAAGGGGAGGAGAGAGCGAGTGGCTGTGTGGTTCTGAGTTACTAGGTGGGCTTAAACCATGACATCAAGACAAGAAAAATAAATAGTTTAAGTGATGAGAAGAGCAAACACACGACAAGTACCAAAAAAGCCTTAAAATGTGATCCCTGTAAAACAAGTGATATGCCTGTTGCCCTTTGGTTATGCACTCCATGGTGAATAAAAGAGGCAAAACAGAAAGAGAAAGAATATGAGGATTCACTTGTGTATGGACTTTACACAGGACTTGTTCACAGCTGTCACCAGGGTCCTGTCTGAACAGGACAGTTGCGTTTGTAGAATCATAGAATGGTTTGGGTTGGAAGGGACCTTAAAGATCATTTCATTCTAGCCCCACTGTCGTAGGCAGGGACACCTTCCACTAGACCAAGTTGCACAAAGCCCCATCCAACCTGGCCTTGAACACTGTCAGGGATGGGACATATCTTCACTCATATCTGCTGTGTCTCCCAAAGCTGATGATAACAGCTGTTCTCTACAGCAGATTCAGCTGAGGGGTGGAGTAATGACATTCACTCCACCATCTTTACTGTATCAATACAAACCCTACAAGAGGATAGTAATGTTAATCTACAGAGCCAGAACAAGTCACTGGAGGTCACCTATACTTCCTTTAGTGCATGAGCTAAACTTTTTCTCTCCTTATTCCTCACCAAAAGTTTTTTTTTACCATCTGTTGTAACATGAAGGAGTTGAGAGTCATTAGCCTTTTAAATTTCTTTTTTTTTTTTTCAGTCTGTTTAGTTGCTCATAGTTTGTATACAATGGCTTGTGTCAGAGAAATTCACAGCAAACCAATGACAGTATCCAGAATTCTTTATGAAGGGAGATGTATAATAAATTTCAGCCCCATGATGAAAAATTGCATCAAAATTCAAGCAGGAGGGGAGCAAAGAGTGAGGTGATCAAAGCTGTTGCATGTGAGATCATAGCTTAATTCATTGGTAGAATTACAATAAATACCTGATTCAAAATAAAGAGAGTAGTGAAAACTCTTGTCATATAATCACCTAGAGAGCTAGACATTAGAGAAATAAAAGTTAAGCAATTAAAAACCTGTTTGTTGTCTTAGGCTTGTTCAGTTCATTGTTCGTCAGCTCCATTGCACTATCTATTCCACTTAATGGTTCATTTGGCTGAAATGGAGACCAAAAAAGAAAGAAACAAATATACTGTGCAAATGAGAAAATTGTATTTTCTCAGTGCATGCTGGCTGCAGGTCAGAAGCCCTAAGGTGACAGCTACCAATGTATTCTCTTATTTACTATTCTGGGACTTATAGATTCAGGGAAACATTTTATACCTAGGATTCTGCTCACATTTGCTTTAGAATATAGTTGTAAAATCTCAAAGGCAAATAGAGAGTACAGCAGATATTATTAGCAGCTATATTTTAGATCTGGACTTTTTCATAGAATCATAGAACAGTTTGAGTTGGAAAGGACCTTATGATCAGCTAGTTCCAACCCCCCTGCCATGGGCAGGGACACCACACACTAAACTATGTCACCCAAGGCTCTGTCCAACCTGGCCTTGAACACTGCCAGGGTTGGAGCATTCACAACTTCCTTGGGCAACCCATTCCAATGCCTCAGCACCCTCCCTGTAAAGAACTTCTTCCTTATACCTAATCTAAACTTCTTCTGTTTAAGTTTGAACCCATTACCCTTTGTCCTATCACTACAATCCCTAATGAAGAGTCCCTCCCCAGCATCTATGTAGGCCCAAACCTTTCTCACACAGGTTTTAACAAAGGTACTCTTTATTTTTAGTAATGAGAGAGCAATAAAGCTCTACATATTTAACTTCTGTCCTCTTTACAGCAGTGCTGCTCTATGGAATCAGATGAAATATCCCTCTGGCACAATATCTTGCTACTGATAATACCCAATGGTACACACTTTGTAGACACTTAGTAGACACTTAGTAAACCCCCAAGCTTAGCTAATCTTTGCCCTGATATACCCCACCTTTAGTTCATCAGCAGTTTATATACTGGCCTCTGGATCATTAAGTTTACATGACCCTGATGGAGTTATACTCACTAAAGTTGTCCAGTTTTGTTCATCTCCCACCACAAATATGTTTTACTTTCAACATTTACAGTAGTCTGGCTAAAAGAGGAAATGAGTTTACACTCTATATGTAAAACTCATAAACAATATAATGAAGTTTCCAGTCAGTAAAAGTCTACCATGAAATTCAGTTGAAAATCAGACCAAAGGTGGTCCCAAACATTCTGATATTCAAGAAAATTTAGTTATTTACTTTTGTTTAGAAATAGATATTCCACCTTTACTATGCTTCTGAGCACCTCATAGGTCCTTAAGGGTCAACTTACTGTAGCAGGATCTGAATCACCCAGGATTTCTAGCCTGCGTAAACACAACTACTACAAATCTTAAGCCAAAGTTCATTCTCATGAGGCATATGATTTGAGTTTGCAGGTCAAAAGAACTGAAACTGAAATTTTAGCAGTCTTCACAAGAATCAACTGAAATTATATTTTTCCTTTTCATTTCTCTGCTTTATTGTTCCTTTCCTCTGCTGAATGAATGCCATAACATTTAGTTCAATTGTTCTCATGGAAAAGGTTATTTATATTTTAATTTGAAAATGTCGAGGTTATTAAAGGAATAAATGATTCTGTAAGGTTTTTTGTTATTTTTGTTTTGACATAATTAATGCAGTTCCTGTGCAGTCTAATGAAATAAATGTATAATTTGCATGCACAAAAATTGTTATGGGGTTATTCAGACATCTGCATACCTACACCAGTGTAATAACCCAGTAAAACAAAATTGCCGTCCTACTGTACCAATATGTCATGTTTCTGCAACATCATTAACTCTGTGCAGAGTTCCTTTTATCTGCAAGATGATTTACAGATGCCTGAGGAGACAAGTTCCTTTTCCAAGCATTTGCACAGAGAAGATTAGTATGGGTACGAAAGAGGATGTTGTAAGGGAAATTCATAGTGAAAAAAAAAATTAGTCTCAGACAGAAATAATTTGAATGGAAATGCTATTAGGAATAGCATTTTCCTTAGTAAAGACACATGCCATTTCACTCCTAGCTGTTATCTATGGAGACAGTGGAATCAAATCCAACCTTCCTTAATCACACACCCTGCTCTTTCTCAGTCAGTTTTCACCTTCAGGGGGATAGCCACAATGTTATAACCCCCAAAAAAGCAAACCAAATGAGATGCTTTTTCTTTCATCATTTGTGAGAGTTGTATGGAATATGTCTCTGATGAGTAGCTGGCAATCAGGATGAACCTGTCTTAATAACAAGTTGCTGCATGTTGCAAAGTTTTATTTAAAGTCTTGCAGTCCTGGGGATGCTGATCTTATACATTTCATATGGTGGAACTTCCAGAATTATGTCCTGAACATGTTTAGTCAAACAGCTGAGGCAGGATGATTTTATTTCCTCAAAAGTTAAGAAAACGTCATGCTGACGTAGGTAAAAGTCACACATAGGTGCAAATTTTATAATACAGGATGGGTAGTTAGGCTGGACATACACTATCTCAATGGGTCAGAGGGACTTTTTGTGTGTGGAAGGTTTGGTGTCATAAGCATTCAAATAAGATGCTATAGTTTGATAGCAGCTGAACAAAATGGTTCTCCTTATTGTTCCCCAGGCCCATATCTCTGCCCAACACCCATACATCTTAAGGTGAGCTACTACAGTTCACTAAGTGCAAGAATTTCTCTTACAGGAAGTTTTCTCTTGGTCCACATGGTCAGGTTACAAACTATACCAGGAGAAAGAAGGGAAAGGAACTACAACTGACAACATTTAAATTGCCTTAATCTGTCACAGAACTAGGGAAGACATGTTATTATAATCTATTGAGAATTTAACTCTAGGAAGCTGAACTCAAAGGGAAGAAGAAGAATGCAGTGTGAAAGCACAGGGATTCAGCATTTATGTATGATGTACTTCATCTGATTTCTGGGTTCTGTTAACTCATTTTTCAAAGTCGTTATCATCTTAGCTATTTTCAGTCTTCAAACTACAATTTGAGGTAAATGCAAAGATATACATGATTGTTTCTAACAGTATTTTAATATAAATGATTTTAAGTAGATGTAGGGGTCAGGTTCAGGGAACAAGAGAAGGGTAATTATGAAAATATTAAAAAGGTGACTAGGACTTGAGAAGAACTTGACAATGTAAGTTTTAAAAAGATCTACAAGTTTCCCGGAGGAAAAGGAAAAGAGAAAGGAAGTGGAAAAGGTTAGGGGCAGATGGGGAGAAAGAGGGTTGTGTAGGAAGATCTGAAAAGCTGACTTCGTATTTATGGAAGACATAGGTACTAATAAGAGAGGTGAAATCAGACATTTTTTAGTTGTAACTGAAATCAGCAGGA
>NW_009916067.1:19026-28561 GCF_000696875.1 Nestor notabilis
ATGCCATGTTTTCAGTTATTCTGTTTCGAAATACATTTTCAGTTGTGTTTTTCATACAAATACCTTACATTTGTGTGTAAGCCTAAATATTAATTATTAAAAGTGTATCTTGGTTGTTTGTAGCAGAAATCTGTACGATTACTGCCCTTTCAAAAACCCAAATATAAAAATCAGAAGTTTCTATAAATTTTGTTAATATATTTAACAAGCACGTTTCTTACAGTTACATCTTTACACAGCATTACACTTTCCCAACTAGTGAATTATTCTCAGACACTGTATGAAGTCTCAAAACTTTCATATTCCTAACAGTCATCTATTGATTCAAATTGTTCTTCAGTAGAGTGGAAACTCTTAGCATACATAAGTAATCATTATACTATTTAGTGGCTGTCTCAATGCTTAAATAATGTACACTCTTCCTACGTATTCAAGTATAACCTTTCCACAAGATAATTAACAATTTCAGATAACCAGTTCATCACCCAAAGATAAGACAAACGTATTTAAAGTCCTTACCAAAATCAAACTTGTTTTGTAAACTGTCCACCTCAGTAGCAAATTCATGACTGGTTTCAATTTTCTCTACAGTTCTAGATGGAATGATAACTTAGTATTATTCTAGTATCTCCACAGGCATTCCCTTACAGGCTGGAAGAGAGTGAGAGATGTAATAGATGCTTATCTTAGATACCTTTTCCAGTGCTGCTAGCAGGAGGGTTCCTCAGGTAGCCAGCTAAGAACCCAGCCCTCTTCGATCTCTTCTCAGGATTTAGGGAAGTGACTTGCTATAGCTGATGGGGCCTCTGGCATTAACTTCTAAGGTTGTCCAGTGACTGGTTTCCTTTCACTGAAACCAGTCTTGGACTGGTGCGTACACTAGGGACGCTTTGTACATTACTGCTTTTTCAGGCACAAAAGTTTAATTTTTTGTAATCCCAGGAAAATCCTTTGGCTATACCATGCAAAGACAGGAGAGGCAAGCTAATGTTTGTCCTTCCAGTTTTATTCCATCATCTGAGCTGTTGTTACCATTTATCAGGAACTCTAGGATGCAGTCATTATTTTTTAGCCTCATCATAACTACATCCCATCCTCTAATAAAGTTGTGGTTTTTTTCTGCACATTACTATCCTATTCATTCCAGCTGTCAGCTCCACAAGACAGGCAGAGATCTTCATTGTCATATAGGTGGACTAAAAGCATGAGCACTATAAAAGCCAGAGTGTATTAGGATCTGACACTGAAATTCTGTATTAACCTGAAACAATGAATGCTTATCACAAATACAATTAGACACACTCTGGTCAGATCTGTCACTATCTCAACTCTTCATGCCCCATGCTGGGCGTCAAAAAGATCAGACAGGTTTTCATGGAGCAGCTGAGTATCAAAACACCAGAAGCTAAAAGCTCCTGAGGAGAAAGCCAGTGACCTAAGGCTTGCTAGGAGCAATGCTGAAGTCCCAGGAACCCAAAGCCAAAAGCTGCAAAGTATCTATGCAGTTTCCTATCAGTAACTTTGGCTTCTGCTGGAAATATCTGCTAAAATTTTGATTTAGTATAACTTGAATGCCCATTCAGTAAAGAAGCTTCTAGCCATCCACTGCACATTTTCAATGCAGTTAGAACTCATCCACCTGAAGAAAATCTTATCAGAAAACCCACAAACTGATAGCAATTAGCACAACCCCAAATAATGAGACAGGCATCAAAAAATTAGCATGGTATGCAATAAAAAGTAAGTATGGGTCTCTTATTTCAGAAGAGTGTAAACATTAGAATTCAAAGGGTATTTTATTCTGGTTGTTTAGTTGTTTGTTTGGTTTTTTTTCTGCTTCCAGTTCTTGCTCTTTCCCCAGAGAAATGTGTTAAAAAGATGGAGAAACTTCCATGTCGTATGATTTTTTCTGGATAGTTTTAATGGCAACCCATTAGACTGAGAGGAAATTTTTCAAAGTGGTGCAGAGGGATTGTGCTATGCAATTCGCATTGAAGCAACTGGGAACCTCTTAGAGGCTAAACCTCCCTTCAGCTTTAAAAATGTACCCCGAACTATAGTAATTTCCATTTATCCGTGCTTGAATTAGTTTATTTCTTAAACGTAATGGTAACACTTTTGGGTACAAATACAAGTGTGTTTAAATGATATAAGTGCATTGTAAAATCCCAAAGCAAGCTCTTTTTCATTTGTCATTTAGTAAGCTAATAAATACAAAATATGTACATTTTTCATTAATTATATCAACTAATTACCTTATTGCAAAATAAATGATAGATAAATTGCAGTCATAGAAGGGATCATCATTTATTATGCATGAGTTACTAACTTCTAAATAAAATAGTCCTCATGAGCTAATGTGAAACCTTATAAATTAATAAAACTAATAAATATTGATTGTAATATCATATGAATCATTATTAGTAATCCTGAAAAGTTAGTGCAAATATGGGTGCAAAAATATCTCTAGAATTAATTGAAAGAAGTGTTGTAAGCAATACTAAAATTGAAGAATTAATATGATGTGCTCAAAGTGATAAGCTGTAGAGCTAGGCAAGTTGATAGACTGCAGTATACCACATAAATGTATTAAGAGTGTGTCAGCCGATGAAGATCTAAGTGTTCTTGGAATATGACTCCTACAAGCACTTTATTTTCTCACTTACAGTTGTTTATTTGACTTTTATTAGCAGTGTGCAACCAATACTGATGGGTTACTTCAGTGTATTGTGAGAAACAAGCTTTTCATATGCATCTGCATCCTGTAAACATATTACTGTCATGGATACAAGCCTAAAAGGACCTTTGTGAAAGCCTTGCATGACTCTGAAACATAAAGTGTGAAAGTATAATACATAAGCAGGATTAGAACATATAAATTTTCTTATATGTCCCCTTTTGCTAACTTAGACTTAAAAGAGTCCTTAATATAGCTTAAAATGAGGTTTTGCTTATCATTACACTACATTCAGGAGGAAAATGGATGTCAGAAAATTCAGTGAAACTGGTTTGTCAACTTTAGATCCAAGGATGACTTAAAACTCAAGTCAGAATTTTATCAGCCCTACAGTTACAGAATCTTGAATCCTAAACTGGGTCAAAATGTGTGAGCTGTTCATTTGATCCCTTCACTAACTGACAGTGCCTAGTCCAGGTTCTTCCGTTTCTCATGTCTTATCCCAAACTGTGAACTTGCATCTTCCCATTCTGGTCAGCAAGAGGTATTGGAAAATGTTCAGCCCAAAAGCTTTATTTTAGTTTTATTTTAATCTTCTTTTAAATCCCTAAAGAAATGCTGTCATCTATACATTCTTGAAAGAACCCAAGAGGATAGGAAAATCAGAGTGGGAAAAACAGGTTTCTGAAGTCAGAAGCAAACATGGTCACTGCATCTTCTTTCTTGCAAACGTGCTATAGTTCTTACAGGCAGTTATGCCAGCAGAAATCCTCAGAAATGTGTTTTTACAATCCTGCCACAATATAACATAAAGTATGAACTACTAACACTGCCACGCAAGATCTTCCTCACTCACTTTTAACAGTAACCTGATATGTGCTCCAGGATTATCAGAAAGTGCTAGCTATTATTCATTTTCAGAGAAAGTCACCTTCTTCATGGTATTAAGAACTGATGTAAATAGAAGCTGAATACCTGAGTACCTTAAAAAGCTGCCCTTTCCTTCTCTGTCTCCATGAGCCTACAAAGTCAAAAATAACACAGAGTGCAGTGCGGTGCTTGCTCCAGCACAGGATTAGTAGACTCCATAACATAGCTACTGTCCAACATTAAGGAAAGTTCTTTAAGTGTACTGTAAATAGTAGAGACACCTGCTTACACACGTGACTATCGGAATAATTTGTCGGACCTTTTATTTCATGGCCTTTGTGTCTGCTGTTTAGCCCTCACATAGATATTTCTTAGGTGAAACTCCATTATTCAAGTGAAATAACTCTTCTCTGTGCGTTCACTGTGCTGCTGATGCAAATTTATTTTGCTCAGGGAAGATGAATCCTGCTCATGTGTAACACTGGTTAGTGTCATTATCTTCTGTAATGGATCTCCTATTACATGCAGCTTGCGTGCCAAGATGACAATCCAGCAATGAGGAGGATGCAAAAACTTATTTTTTTCCATGGATTTCAAGTTCAAGTCTGTCTTTTAAATTATTTTCCTTAATTTTCCTGTTGGATGTCACTAAAAAAGGATGTATGTTGAGCTAAATTTATTTGAACACTCTTCTTTTCCAAGACACTTTTTGTTTCTACAGGTCTCCCATATTTTCCTTTCCTGATGATGAAAAGATAAAAAACATTTGTTGGTAGGTAGCAGGTGGCTTACTGCTATCTGAAATTTTAATTTTCATACTATGAGGTACAATAATTCAACAAAGGTGAGTTAGTGCATCTACAGCTCTCATCCTGTCACTACAAAAATAAGTAAAATTTAATTGTTACTTTTTTTCTTATCTTTAGCTGCCTTCACCATATTTCATATTTCTTCTTTTCCCTCTAGTCACAAACATGTTATGTTCCCTATTCTGGTTCTTTGTCACATTTTCCCTTGATTGTATAGGCAGTCCTAGACTGTGCTGAGAAAATCGTCCTCCTTTTTGTATTACGCTTTTTCATTTCTAGTTCTTTTGACCTGTCTCCTCTGTAGAACACGTGCCTTCTCAGTCTCAAAGCATTGCTTCTGCTCTCATTTCCTTCTATATTTTCAAAAATTTTTCTGTCCCAGTTTATCCCCTTCTGTTGCCACTTTCACAGCTGTCCTCAACAATCTGAATGAAGTCCTGGTTAATTATTTTATATGGTCTTCCTCTTGTAATTTTCTTCTGTAAATAACTGCTCCCATGAAACAGTGGTGGAAGTCAATTATAGAACCTAAGTATACCAGGTATTGGAAGGCTGGAATTACTGGGCTTGCCCATAGTTGAACAAGTGAGTGTGCTTGTACTGAACAACCTGGAAGCCTTAAGGTATGTTTAAATCTTGTCCGTTTATAGTTGCTTATGTTCTTCTGAAGGAACACTCCAAATCAACAAAGTAATTTTATTTCCCTATCAGGAATTCATGTCACCTCTGGGGAAAGGATGTGATGCTGCACAGCTAAAAATGTGTGAACAGCTGTTCTTCTGACATTAAAGAAAGAAAACCAAAACCAACACCCCCCCACCCTCCACACCCAAACACAAACAGATCAACAAAAAACCCAACGAGCTAAATCCCAAGTTATTTCAATTTATAGCTAGTTATTCCATGTTAACCAAATAATGTAATGACATTCAAATTGAAAAAAAAAATCTGTTTAATTATCACAGGAATAACACAAGGCATGCTTCTGGCAGCTCCAGAAAAAAAGAGTTCCAAGTGATGTATAGTTTCTTAGGAGACAACATTTCATAGTATCGCTTTCTTTACTCCACCTGTTTACAACATGCAACAGTCTGCCCCATATGAGACATCCAGACACACCCTCAATCAGAAACTGAAATATTTTGTAACAATTTTCCTCTATTTTTCCAAAGAAGCAGCAAGGCAAGAAACACCCAGGGTATTCTGAGGTCCCCGTACTGCTGGAATATAAACAAGAAAGAATACAGGTTTTAAAATTTGGACCTACACCTGTCAGGGATTTTTTATGAGCCTTTAGAATTACTTGGGAGACCTGCAATATTTCATGCATTGAAACAAAAATATAGTAGTCCATTCAAGTCAATGGCATAAATTCATTCCCAGCCTATAGTCAATATAAGAGTTTATAGAAGGTTTAAGACTTTTGACATATCCCTTACAAACTCTGATATTTCCCTCTTAACTATTTTTTAATTGTCTGCTTAATTCTATATCATGCAAAAGTCATATATAAATGTTCTTATTTCTTACTGTCTCCACACTTCATGTATTTTCAGTCCCATCATGCTGACTTGAAATTGCTGCTCAGCTGTGATTCCTTAAGAGTTTTCCTCAGAGGAAGGAATATGTTTATTAGTGTGACAAATGTTCTTTAGTGTCAAATATAACAAATGCCCAGACATTTAGGCCTCTCTTAAATTATTTTGTGAAATACAGAGAGGACAAAACAGCTCACACAGGCCTAGGAACAATAGCCCTGTAACACCAGAATGGCATCCTAAGTTATTTCTTTTCTTTTATCAGTCAGCTTCTATTGCTGAAATGCCATTGAAATAAATGTCCCCTTCCTTATTTTTTTGCACCAAATAGAATGATCGTTCTTATAAAGAAAGGGGTGAATCATTCCCAGACTTTGATCAATATTTGTGTCTAAGACTATGCCTTTAGTGCACAAAAATAATGACTGAAAAAATCTGAAAACAGATTTTTAAAATAGGGGATGGATATAGCTTATGTAGATCTTTTACTGTAATTCACTCACATCCCTTTATACTTGGCTTCCTTCACAGTATCACAAGTTATGCAGTGGAAAAAGTAGCTCTTTTCACAATTGGACGTACCTGATTTGCCAAAATTATATGATACTGTTGCATTAATAAGATGAAAAGCTTTTATCTTGCTCAGAGAGGCATATACTATAGTCTTTTCAATAGATGAAATGTCAAAGTGCTTGGGAGTATCAGTTGTGACGTATAGACAAGTAATTGCCTTGGGAAGCTCTAAGGTAGTGAGTGTGATACAGGAGGATGCAGAGCTGACTAATGCAGATGCTGCATTTTACACCTATGCTGTAAAATGTACAGGGAGTGGGGGGAGGGAGGAGAGATGAAAATAAGAAAAGCCCTAGCAGTTACTGTGAGAAATGAAGTGAAAATGTAGCTATTTAAAACCT
The DNA here is from genome assembly GCF_000696875.1 of Nestor notabilis. Classification (NCBI taxonomy): domain Eukaryota; kingdom Metazoa; phylum Chordata; class Aves; order Psittaciformes; family Psittacidae; genus Nestor; species Nestor notabilis. Next base: position 25,835 of record NW_009916067.1, read on the forward strand.
AAAATCCCTTCACATTTAATCCGAGACCTACCTCACACTCATCCTCATGAGATTGGTCCCACTTGTGAATATTTTATCAGTTACTATGGATACGTCAGTCCTCATTCTTGCATAGTCCTTTGACTGACCAAAAGAACACAGTTGTGTTACATATGACATGGACTAGCCTATTACACTTTCATAAAATGGGATAAAAATAACATGAATTTAAAATTCAAATTATCTTAAAATATTATCTAAAAAAATGTTTTGCTGAAATAAAATTTTAAACATGAATATTTAAATGTAAAAGCTTAGCTGCAAGACAGCAATATATCAAAGACATTTTTAATAAAGGTTGAAATATGCTAAATCTTTACATTAATACTTGGAATGATGCACTGCTCTAAGAAAGAAAAGAAGAAAAAATAAAAAGTACACAATTACCTCATATAAGTGCAGACATAGATGATATCAGTGATACATCCTTTTTCTCCAAAGTTTGTTAGAATTTTTTGGTGGTGTAGTTTTTTTGTTTGGTTTTTGGTGGGTTTTTTTGTTTGTTTAGTTTTGGGGGATTTTTTGTTTGTTTTTTGTTTTGTTTTGTTTTTTCTTAAGATTTTTCTATGTAGAACCTTTGTCCTTAGATTGCCTTGATTTCTGCAACTTGGAGGCCTCGTGTGAGACAACATCGTAGAAATCAATACAGTTTCTGTAAACTGCCTGACTGATTAACTTTTGTTGACCTATGTTAGAAATGTCAGTCTTGGGGTTCTTTTTCTTCTTCCCTTGTGATCAACAATTATAATCTTTAATAAATGAGTATAGCTAACACTAGGATGCAAGTACAAAAGATCATTTGTTTCAAGATTCCCAGATCAAAGGAGCACTGAACTGGTCTAAATTCTTTGAAAAAAAAGGTTAATGACCTTTTTGTAACCTCTGACATAGTGGTAAAATAATAAAATAAAAACAAAGCGTGTGGTTGTTTTGTTGGTTTTTTTTTTACATTCTAATTAAATAGCCTTTTAGTTGTAACTCTTAGACAGTGATTCATCCTTTTGTTGGTATTTTGTTTGGAGTTGACTTCTCAGTAAGAAACCTATGTAGATAAAATATAATAGTTACATTGATAAGCCTGTATAAAAGCTCTATAATCAGCTTCAATTCTATCACTTATGTTATAAAGAACTTTTTAATGCTCATAAAACAATACTAGTCATGATCACAGCTAAGTTATAATAATTCTATTAAATTCTTCAGCTGACTGCAATTACAACTCAGTTGAAAATCAGCTCTGAAGAGTGCATTCTGAATATTAATCAACATAAATAATACAAGTTTATTATTAAAAGGATTCGAAACAGATGCCTACAGGGACTTTTTTAAAAATTAATCCTTTTAAAATGTTCAGACTAGAAGCAGCCAGCATCATAAGATAAATTAACTTTATCAACCTTCCCTTTAGAGAAGCTTTGACATCTGCAAAATGTGATTTTATTAACACTTATTATATAATTCTGCAACACTTATTAAACCCTAATGGCACTATATGACCATCTTTTCCCATCATTAATTGCCATTCAGGAGTTTAGAGAATTTTTGCAAACGAGATCTGAATCTTTCTGCGCTTTATTAGTATAACCATACTGAAATCTAAGTCCTGTTTATAGACAACCTGGAAAAATCAGTACAGTAACCCATGATTTAGGAATATTTCAAACAATATTCTAAATTCAACTGCTGCAAATCAAAACAACCAGTGCAGCTAAATCAAAAAACAACTTTTCTGTCCTTGATAACATTGCCAGATTAATTTTCAACCAAGTCAATAAGGTTATCAGAGGTCTACTTCAATATGCAATCAGAAGCTGAAGATTTTTCTCAAAGAACTACTTGAGGAAAAAACTGTTCCTGAAAAATGCTTATTTAGAACCCAGATTATCTAACTGTATGAAGTTATGTGAGTTTATTTGGGTTTCATTGAAACAGCAGTAGGTTATTTACATCATCTTCATGTTGGCGAGATCATTATTCTCTCATTAGTTCAGAGCTAAAAGTGGCCTCATACAGCTAGACCTACTCCAAATTATTTTACTGAAATAGACTCCAGCCTCACAAATCTCTACTAAAAATACTTTCTGAAAGTTTATACACATCTTAACAAGCAACACTGTAATCCAACAAATTAACATATCACACAGCTTTATTGCCTATTTTCTGAGCAACAAAGTCCAGATATTCTTTTCTCTAAAAGGTAGCAATTTCTACCATTTCTTCTTCATAAATTCTCAAGCAGCACTCAGAGTCCAAATATTTATATCACAATTGCCAAAGTCTCCTGATAGTCAACACTACCTTGAGATTAAGCATTTAAGTACTCTTTTACCTCATGATTATTAATGTAATCTCAACAGGTTTTGTTTGTATGAGAGTTATTCTTTTCTGTGTTTGAGAGATGTTCTCTATATTTGAAGCAGACTTTGCAGTAGAAGGTAGGATGATTCACCAGTGGGGTGGTTTTTTTCTTTTAATTCTGGTGAGTGCATCACACAACTGAATGGGAAAATTGTTCAATTATGCGACAAAAACCTAGTCTCCAGTTTTTATCTGGAGTAAACTGGTATCCAGTTTTTACTTGCAGAGTAACACAGAGAGGCCATGACTGGTAGAGAAGCCTGAGTAATACCCTGCCCTTGTTCTTCCTAAGCCTATCATAGAAGCCATCAGCCTTTGGATGTCATGGTA
>NW_009916067.1:28580-34546 GCF_000696875.1 Nestor notabilis
ACAGGTCACCTTGCAGATTGAGGGAAGTCACTGCCTGGAGGTAAGGGACATATTCTTGGATGCAGGGGAAGAGCCTTTTAAGACTGTGCAGGACTTAATACATACAGGACATTTTGGGGAACCAGCTGTAAGGTGGTCTCTGGCAGGAACAAGCATGGCAAAATAGAGGCACAACTAAATAAAATAAGCTGGCCATGTGTAAAGAGGTCAGTAAACTTTTCTCGCTTGCTAGCAACCTGATCAGTGTAGCCTGTCCTGATTTCTTATTTAATTCCATTTCTAACTCTTTTCCAGGAAAGGACTTTCTATTGTGAGTGCATGCGAGTGTACGTAGTCTAAAGTCTGCAGCTGTGGTCAGACAATGAGTTGGAGGACTCATGTGTGCATGGCACCAGGAAATGGAATGAATGTGTGCATGCAAGTGCGATAGTTAAGATCAAGCTGACCAGCTTACTACTGAACCAGCCTGGGAGCAGGGGTTTGAGTGGGTCTCTAACAGTGAAACCGTGGTGGATTATCTACTGTGGGACCATAGGTATGCTGACCGGCTTGGAGAAGGTATGTGGGTTTTTGTGCATGTGCGTGTGCGTCTGTGTGTCTGTGTGTCTATGTGTCTGTGTGCAAGTGTATATGCATGTTAAGTGACACAGTCTGCAACCAGAGCAGGGCTGTGACCTTGGGAGCTGGTATGCCCAGGTGCCAGCAACAGAGGATACCAAGGTCCACTGAAGAGCTACTGGATGCAAGTTGTGTTTAAGCCCCACAGATGATGGCTTCTGCAATGTACATACATACATTTTCCATAAAGAACCTCTATCCTGCTTTTCCAGAGAGAGGAACAGGATAATGTTGTTGTTGCTGATTGTGCTTGTGTGAGTGCTCTGCATGTCTATCTGTGTGGCTAGCCACATACATATGTATAGATCTACTGTGCACCTGTGCCTCTGCTTTATTGTTGATTGGACCTGGGGGCATGGAACTGTGGCATTCTTGCTCCTGTTGGGCTACTAAGCTAGACAACCTCCAACAAATACAATCTCATTTTGAAAACTATCAAAAATTTGTGACACTGTCTTACAAAGAAGTGTGTTTACATTTTAATCTAGGGCAACTAAGGAAACACCCCCCCCCAAAACAACAGGAATAAAGCATAACCATCAGGCACATAATTGTAATTTTTTTAGCATCCTTACGCATTCTTTCTAACTCCAGGACTGTCTGTCTAGACTACCTTTTTTCCCTTCTTTCTCTCCTTTGCCTTAAAGAAAGCAAACCATCTTTCACATACCTTTTCTCCTCAATAATCATAGGTACAAATTCAAGCCTCTTTGATACTGGATATTAATATGTATTAAGACATATACAGTGTCAAGATGGCTGAAACAACACTCCAAAGTGCTCTATAGTTCATGAGAGTCACGGGTATAAAACCTGTTCCCAATATCTTTCCCTTTCCTAGAAGTCAGTCTTTCTGGATAAATGCTTATTTGTGTAACTTTTAAAAACATTGTGCATCTATTCCTTCTTTTATTTTGTAATCTCTCTTTATCAAACCTTTCCTCTTACAATACTGCAGCTTCTCACTATTTCTGATACTTAGTGCTACATCATGCTAGTGTCTACCAGTGTCTTACAGGCTTTCAGAGATTTGTACCTAGCAGAAGGTTCCAGACCTTAAGTTCAATGGGATTCAAAACTCACTTTGCTTAAGAAGTACCTCATTATTCTAATTTCAATATAATCTTCAAGGAGGACATTTTAAATATTTTTAGTTGGTGAATATATCTAATCTGTTTCATATTATAAAATAATAACAGTAAAGCATTTAGCAAGTAAGATTAAAACTAGTCCATAGACAGCAATAAAAGCACTTCAGGTTCAATGGAGTAGCAGAAGGAAAATCCCAAACCAGAATGTTAGACTTACTTAAACATTTCCTGCATTTTAATGCTTTAGATGAAAGACTTGCATTTGGCAACCTGCATTTAAACTTAAAAAATGTAGTGTAGGAGGAAGCTAAAATCTTTCCAAGGTCATATTTCAAGGGAAAAGGGAGAGTGTAGAGAGTTGAAGCTAAGGAATTTTGTTAATAGTTCAGATTAAATCACATTCACATTTCTCCCGATTAAAGAAAAAAAAGCTAAGCACATAAAATAATCTCCAATCAGAAATGGTATATTATATTATTGTTCCATAATGTAAAAATATATTATATACTTGTTTCATTATTTAAATAAAGACATCTTGAAATTATCTAGGTAAAATAAAACCCTGTTGAATAAAATGGGCATTTTATTAAAAAAAAATTCTATCAAGATCAAAACCATCTTCCTATTTAGAACAGACTTTTCAGTAAAATATAATATCTTTTTTTTTTTCCAAGTTATATATACAGCAATTATTAGTTTACCTGTACCTTTGTCATAATATTCTTGGCACTTGAGAAGGACGAGGTTGGACTAGATGATATCAGGTCTATTTCAATCTAAATATTCCATATTAAAACATACAATAATGTTCCAAGATCTGAAAATATACATTGGCAGAAATAGCTAATCTATCTATTTTATTGGAAAATGTAAAAGTTGCAGTAGAACAGGAAGAACTTTTTTGTTACATACATGTCCCTCGAAGTGGTTGTAAGTAAGTGCAAAGAGAGGTTTGTTCTCCAGAGAAAGGATATCATCCTAGTATAATGGAGTCAAAGCAGTGTTTGCATTCTTCTCTAGCAGTTTTATTGTCTTCTATGCATTACATAATAAAACTTGTAATAGTTAATAGGTGTTTATCTTTTCCTACAGTTTTACAGGTATGGGCAGCCATCTAATATTCATTCTATGACAGTGGAAAGAACATAGATAAAAATATTCCTGATGTGACTAAAAGGTTGGGGCTTTATTCCCTCTAGCTGTTCTTCACCTACTTTCATTCTAGAAAATTCACTGCTCTTAGAAACTTTCTCTGAAATATTAAATTAACCCTAAATGCCGGTTACATATTGTGCTTGCTGTTAAGTTTTACCTAGTCAGTGCTGCTTCTTAAAAAACAAAAAAGAAAAAAAAAAAGTTTTATCATTGTAAAGATTCCCCTGATTTTATCTTACACATGTAATAGTTGCCATTTCTGCCTTGTCTTCACAGTAGTTTGCACCTCCATTTTACAGTTCATCCTACATTAAGATATACATTTGCATTAATTGCATAGTCAGCTGAAGGGGTTATAAAGAGAGTTTAATGGGCTTAGATTGAGAAAATTAACTTTGTTGTGCTTAATTTTAATGTGAATATGACTCCCTCTATATCACTGTGAAGCTGAACTCAGCCTGTTGCTGCAAAATTATTTGTGTTTGCTCAAGACTGTCAAGTCAGCCTCTAAAATACCCCAGAATATTTTCCCCCCTGAAGACCTTTTAATCTCTTTTTAAAAATAGCAAGAGGACTGGGTACCTCACCTTCCACACTTTTCAGGGTGGAAAATGTCTCAAACATCTGGCACTCTGAAATGTCTATGAAAGTGAGAAGAGGAAATATGCTAATTTCCTAGCCACTTTTTGCCTCCTTTTGCATTTAGTGAGAAATAAATGTCGGCACTGTCTCAATGAAACTCCTGATTAATGTCTCACAAATAAAGGATCCAGAAATTACTTTTAAATGAGTGGGTTCTGTCTTTGTGCTAGAAGGACTATAGGAGAAAAGTGGATTTGCTTACTTAGTGGTTGCACTTTGATACAACACACTATGGATTAGTAGTAGGATGAAACCCTTCACAATGCAGTTGACATTTACCTTGAATTCAGAGAATTTAAAGATGAAAATGAGAGAGAGGAAGACAAAAGCTCCATTAGCTTAACCATTGTACCTCCTGCCCACGAACTGTGTTTCTTACAAACACGTTTTGTGGTTTCAAATTTGCCAAAGTGCTGGAGCTTCCATCACTCCTCTGGGATCTCTCAGTGCAGTTAATTGGCTAACAAGAGCCAATACTGTGGAACTAAAAAGCTGAAGGGCAAAATTTAATTTCTGACCTTTAGTTTTATTTCCATAATTCAAACTGACTTCACCTCAGTAAGATTTGGTGAAATTTTTCAGCTTTCATTTAGTCTTACCTGACTTCCATCATCTTCTGGCTAGATATGTTGTAACAAAAGTCTGTAGGTCTAAAAATAAAAACTTCAACTTCTTAAAAATTGTTGTAAGTACTTTAAAAAATACAGTCATCTCAAAGACAAATGGATTGATGAAAGCATGGAATATTTTATCACATGAAAACAAGTCAAAAGAAGAAATAAGTGCGTGAGAAATAAAAACATATGAGGAATCTTCTCTGAACTCCAAAAAACATCTAAATATATCACTGGGCTTCAGTTACCAATACTACATTCAGAGAAGAGTGAATTACTTTGAGCAAGCATCCAGTATCACTGGAGAACTGTCTTGAGCTTTCAGCAGTTCTATTTATCTTGCATGAAGTTAGAATAATTTTTGTAATGTAACTTCATCTGAAAAATTTGCTGCATTAGCACAGTATTTTTTAATGACACAATAGTTGCAGTCATAAGTTTATCGAGTAAGCAGTGGAAATTTTAATCAAATAGACAGGCCAACTCTCCTTTTCCCTAGGACAGCTTAAAAGTTGCCTTGGAATCTGTGGGAACACCAGGTCAGTTATCTACTCTACCCGATCAAAGTAAGATTGTATTCCACACCATAGGCAAGTCATTTCCTATTACCCAATTATTCACATTTTATGCAAAAGCATACATTAAAGTAAACGTGGAACAACCCTACCAGTAAGTCTACACGGAGCAGAAGGTTTCCATGAAAACACATCAGCTTGAGCTGAGCAACTCCTTGAACACAATCACGCAATGTGAAAATATTCTGTGTTCTGATGCATTGTTATATTTTTTCTCTATTATAAAAACCCAACCAGATAACCAAACAAAAAAAAAAAAAAAAACCAAAATAAACAACAAGCCATTGGTCTGTGTGTTCTTTAATTTTTCTCCAAAGCCTGCATATTTTACTGTATGGAAAATCCATTTCTGTAAACTGCTATCAAACCACTAGAGTATACCACCAGCAGTGGTATCAGTAGTAAAAGAAAGTTCACTTGAGAATGATAAAATTGAATTATTCTCTCCAAAACCAAATGTTTCCACATTTTTATTCATCAGCTATTCTGAAGACAATCATCTGGGTTTGGATTATATCCATCACTTCAGCCTTCCTCTCCTGAACACCCAGCTGCAGGTAAATCTTGTTCCATCCCAGCTGGAGAAGATACAGAGTACTGGAGATTTTTAAAAGTGCAAAACATGTTTAAGTAAATCGGATGAGGAAGGCTCCATATACTCAAGTCCCATGGGAAAAGCTTCCTGTTCCCATGGGTCAGTATCTATAGCACAGTGAGAGACCTAGAAACCTCTCATCTGTTTTAAATAGTTGAATTTGGCTTACAGATTCTCAGGTTGCACTTATATTCACACACATACACACATGTCCAAAAGGAATTTGCCTTCTACCCACTAAAAAGAACTGAATACTTGTTGGAAGAATCTGTTTTGAAAGAAATTCTTAAGCAATAACAGCATAAAGGCTTAAAGGAAAATAGCAAAGTGCTCACTGATGTTAGAAAAGGGCCTGGTTTTGCCAATACAATCCCTTTTTATGGAATGAAAGTCTCTGAGTGAATAATTACTTTGGGAAAAGTTGTGCATAGTCAGCTTTGGATTTCAGAATGAAAGCAAGAGGGAATTTGCATTATTTGCTGCATAAATCATTTCACTTTTTATAATACCTATTTTTGAGGTCGTAGATTGTCATAAACATGAATTAAAATTTATTACTGAGCAATATGAAAGCAATTCTGTAAAATCACTCCATATTACCCTAATTTTAGCTAATTAGCATAGGCTTGGTAGAATTTGTTGATAAGGAAAGTGTCCTGGGTTCAGCTACAGCAGT
>NW_009916068.1:0-4500 GCF_000696875.1 Nestor notabilis
GCTTCTTTTTTCCCTCTAAGTTGCCTCAGCAACTCATTATTCATCCACGGAGGTCTCCTGGCCCTCCTGCCACACTTCCTTCTAGTTACGCACAACACTCCTGAGCCTGTAGCAGATGATCCTTGAATATCAACCAGCAGTCTTGGGACCCCTGCCCTCTAGGACTATATCCCATGGAGCCTTACTAAGCAGGTTCCTGAAAAGGCCAAAGTCTGCTCTCTTGAAGCTGCATGCTCTTCTCACTGTCTTGAGGATCTCAAACTCAACCATCTCATGGTCACTACAGCCAAGGCTGCCCTGGAGCGTCACATTCCCCACCAGCCCCTCCCTGTTGGTGAGCACGAGGTCAAGCATGGCACCTCTCCTTGTTGGTTCCTCTACTACTTGCAAGAGGAAGTTGTCTTCCAAACAATCGAGGAACCTCCTGGATTGCTTGTGCCAGGACGTACCATCCCTCCAACAGATACCAGGATGGTTGAAGTCCCCCATGAAGACAAGGGCCTGTGAGCATGAAGCTGCTAAATGATTTAGTGATTTGAGAATATTTTATCTCTGGTGTTAATAAAAGATTTAAAATATTTATTTTTTAATTCATGACGTTAAAAAGTAAGCAGAAATTAGTATTTTCTGTTTCTGAATTCTTTATCACCTGTAGTTTATGTGCATCATATACTTGTTTCCAGTCTCCCTTACTAACAGCCTTTGTATGTAATCTGCTCTCAATCCAAAACAAATAGAAATATGGTGTGATTTTTTTGTCCATATGATTACTATTTATACTATGTCACCATGCTTTCTTCTTGTACAGCACCTGGCAAGATGGGATCTCAATCTGCTTTCACACTGTAAGACTACTTACTACAATGCAGTAGTCACACATTTAGTTTCTAGATGCCTGTGCACATACATAGAGAAGTTTTGTGGGATTTAGAGTAATTACTCTTCAAAAAATGTTCTTTTTCTGTGAAGCCAAGCCTTTTAAGGATTTAAAATCATTATATTTGTTCTTTGCTTCTTGTAACACAGTTTTAGCCTACTTACAGAAAACAATCTTTTTCCTTTATTAAACCCATAAAAACTTGAATGTTACAAAATGAACTGGAGAATGTTTGCACTTAACAACATTTTTTTCTAAGTAGCAGTGAGGTTGGCTACATGGTTAGAGTTCAGATCTGATCATTTATTTAAACTATCACGATTGAATTTTGTTCTGGTTTGTATTCAGGCAGCTTCTCCAAATATGTTAGAGATATCATACATTGAAATTCCAGTGTGGGTGCAGGGCTCCCTATTTTTGTTCTTCTGCACTGACAGTTTTTAAAATGAAAGCTTTAATCTGTATTATATAGGATCATTAATTTCTGCATTTTACACTTGAGCAACAGCACTCTGATTATCTGCTGCAATGAAAAATAAGCAGCCCTGCTCCTGCAGACTTAATTACTTACTGCAGGGCCCATTCCTTCCTAGTTACTGCACGCAATCCTCAAATGGGGTCAAAAACATTATTAAAAACTGAATTACCCACTGGATGGAGAAAACAAACATGCAGTTGTGACCTAGAGGACCTCACCAACATAGGAAGCAAGCCTAGCTGCACACTTTACACAGCTCTACAGAATCTGCTTAGGAGCTTTGTTCTCAGACAACAAAATAAGTGGCCAAATGAGCTAATCACACAAGACAACCATGCAGGCTATCATGATATAAACTGTATTCTGGCTAAGTATTTTATAAATGGGGGAGGTGACTGATGTAGGAATGTGCTCTGGAAAATGTACCACTAGATAAAGTGTGAGGTTTCTAGAAAATCTGGCTTTGGCAGCAAGGACCAGGAACATACCCTTAAAATCGTGCTGCATGGCCCTCTTGAAAATTAAGCTCTGTATGCGAGATCCTTCTAAAACGTGATTCATCCTTGAAGAAAATTACAAATAGACTTTAAATAAAGTAAATATATTGTATCTACCATTCCTTAAAAATAATGCTGGTTGCATTTAAAAGTGAGTAGTAGGAGTTATAAGGATTTGGGAGATTTTAAAAGTTAATAAAATACATTATTGCTTACAGAAACACATTAAAATGGAACAGCAAACACAACCAAGAACGAGTCCTTTGAAAAAATAATAACCTATTTGTTTAAACATAGTGTAGAAGAACATAGCATAATATTTATATGATTTCCTTAGTTGGATGGATGAAAAAATGGGTCTGAGATAAAATTTTTGATGTCTAAAAGTCTAATGGATGGTAATAGAATTGTAAACTATAAATTAAATGCTGATATATTTATATTCACTGAGATACAGTATTTATTTGCAATATTTCTACCAATAGTAAGCTTATCTAATTTATAAGACAATGGGCCAAGGAATCTATTGTTTTGCAATCGCATAAAGGCAATAATAAAAGAAAACAATAAAATATTTAAAGTGCATACAAGGAAAAGAAGTCCATAAACCACACAGTTAACATTAAAAGATCATTCAGTACCATTTGGAATTTGTCTATTTGAATACATTTTATTTAATTAATTTAAGCACTGAAAATTGCTGAAGCTTAAAAATATGATTCAGTCCAGTACATAATAGTATAATATTTTTTCTATGAAATAAAACCATTATAAGTTATAAATAATAAAACTCCAGGAAAATTATCAGGTTACCACAAAACAGTAGTAAGTTATCAATATGAAAAAATATGAGGGATGCAAACAGCATATAATTATCTACATATCAAGAGCAATTCCACAGTAAAGTTTGTGCTGTAATTTAAACTTCAAGCAGTATAAAAATAGTTTAAAAAGATTGCATTTGCTGAATTCCATCTCTAAGTCCTGCAGAATGAATCTTCATGGGGTAGGATTTTTTTTCCTTTAATTGTCTGCTGAAGTTTTTCTATGACCCTGTGCTGCTGAGTAGACACTCTGCTTTCCTGACAAGTCCATCTGGATGGATACCCATGATCTAGACTTCTTGCCCACTGAATTGGTATTTCAGCCAGAAATCACACAGGCATTTTACTATTAAACACAGGAGGGCTTGTCTTCTTTATGCTGGAGGCTTTGGAGCTGTGGGCCTCGTTTTTGCCTTCTGGTACTGCATGTCTCTTCCCAAGCTCGCTAGCAGTGTCGCAAGTGCCAGCGAGCTCCTGAGAGGATGGAGGTGGTGAAGGGAAGGATAGGGTTGTGGATGAAGAGCTGGGGGAGAGCTGCAGTGCTCCAGCAGTCCAAGGGGTGGCACAGGGAGGTTATAGAAGGGAAAATGCTCCTTAAGATGGATTTTGAAAAAAGTAAGAATTCATTTAAGGGCTGGAAAGGACTAGTGGGACTGAGGGTGGAGGGTAAGTACAGTCCTGTCATGTGTGTAGACAAGAAGTCGTGAAAGCAGGGGCCTGGAGCTGTACTTAGGGGTGGAGGAAGAGAAAAACCCAACTGCACCTGAGCAAAACCAAGGTAAAGATGTGCTCACAGCTTCTGCTGCTTTGTGGATTCAGGGGGCAGCTGGCTCCCCTGGAGTTTGGCTCAAAATCACCTGTCTGCCCTGGCCTTCCTGCACAACCCTATGTGCAGTGCATCAAAGCATGACCAGCTTTAGAGTGAGACCCGGCTCGCTGGACTGTCTGAGGGGCTCCAGTCTGGCTGGGGAGAGTGGCGACCTCAGAGTCCATCCCCACCTCTTCCTGCTGTGCATCAGCAGTTTGTGTCGCTCCCTGTGGGGATGGCTGTGTTCCAGCCTGAATCAGGTGTGTGTTGGTAGGAGTCTGAAAGCAGAGCCCCCACCCCAGCCTTTGCTGACTCCCCTACCCTGGCATGGCTGGGGACAGCTCCTCAGGTGCTATTGCAGAGCTCCAACTTGACTAGCCCCCACATCTCCACCTGCTTCTGCACATGAATCCCTGACATCAGAATGAAAAATGCAATAGCCCTGTCAAGTGACTGAACTGGAGATGAGGAGAAATGTTTCAGAAATACAAGATGGTCAGTGCAACAACCTTTATAATTGACAGTGTGCTTTCTATTTTTGCCTGTGTAATTCATTGTTGCAGGTGCAGCCTTTCAAGGAAGAAGCCTGAAATCCTGTTCTTGCTGGTGTTACACGTGTTACTTCCTTAAATATTTTTTTTATATTAAGTCCTGTCAGGTTGGTGTCTGGTTTTGCAGGCCAATACCTGAGATTCATATTCATATTCCTAAGGCCCAAGAAGCTGCCAAGCCATGAGGTGAAAGAAATGAATCCGACCTATCACCGATGCCTTGCTGCATGCTCGAGGAGGAGTGTTAAATCAAATCACAACATTTCCTTAACATTTGCACAATGACAGTGGAGTTTTTGTTTACCCCTTCATTTCAAAACATTCCTGGAGCAAAACACACAGCAGTGGTTGCAAAGCTGGGTCCTACAATAGCAGTGTGAAATGATTGTACAGAGGCCTCAGATTTTTAACTCTTTGAGGGAAGAGTGGGAGGAGAAAAATACCTTAGTTTCTTTTCTCTTTCCC